>NC_141139.1:129365706-129668206 GCF_053477565.2 Lygodium microphyllum | reverse complement strand
GATCTTTTCAGGGTCAGTCATCACGATCCCTATTGAACTGACCACATGACCTAACAATACCCGATAAGGCACCCCAAAGATGCACTTCCATGGGTTAAGAGCTATGCAAAATTGTCTGCAGTGCTCAAAACATTTCTGCAAAATATTTAACTACCATTTTCTTATGGTGGTTACCCCCCTGTCATCGATAAATACTTTCAACTCCTCTAGGGAAATGTCACCAAAGGTCTTGTCTACTGTTCGTTGCCATGAATCAGGTGCATTGCATAAACCAAATTCCCTCATATGGTATACAAAGGTATTGAAGACAGTAATAAACATCATTTTAAGCTTTTCTTCTTCTACAATTGCTATCTGGTTATATCTGGCAAAGTAATCCATGAATGAATATATTTCCCTACCCGCTAATTGGTCCAAAATCTAATCAATAAAGGGCAATGGGTACTAGTCCTTAAGTGTATCCTAATTTATCTCTCTAAAGTCTACGCAAAGCTAGATTTGATTTTTTTTCTTCCTCCTAATAACAATAGGTGAACACCATTCAGTGTGCTAAATAGGGAAGATCAAACCAGCTTGTCGCAATTTCTGTAACTCATCAAACAACATGTCCCTCAGTTTGAAAGGCATGCACCTTACTTTCTGACACACAGGACTACTACCTTCCTTTAGAGGAATGGTATGAACAGCCAAACTGGGAGGAATACCTCTCAGCTCATCATAACTCCAGACAAAGATATCGCGGAACTCTTGGATAAGGGACACATAGTCCTCCCTTTCTTTCACAACACTGAGCAGGAACCTAATTTAATTGGCTATGGATCATTTAGTGTACCAAGATCTAGCTCAATCACATCTACATATCTTTTTTGATCTTGAGGCTCTATTGGCTCATTCAGAGTCATTTGATAGATGTCCTCTATGGTGGACCCTTCTTTACATGCTCCCACCAATCATCTCCTACTCGTGCTATGCCCAAAGGTTCTATGATATATGCAAGATCTTTTTAAATTCCTTGTGCACTTTTGAAGACACCTTAATTAGCTGAAAGAGATTCACGTCTAGTTTAACTTCACAAAGAAAGCTTGCCAAATTGAATACATGATAATTTGCTAGAGCTCTCTTCTCTCACCAGACCATTCTCTCTTTTGGTTATTGAACTGGTTTTGGTACTTCCTTCTTAGCTTTTTCCTTCCTCCTTGGTAATTCTTTATCCTTCTTGGCACCGGCTTTACTCCCTATAGGTTTTAAAGGTCCCCCTTCTATGTCGGGATTAAGGACTTGCATGCCTTTGTCGTCTTGTTTAGGGTTTCCATCGACAAGTTTTACATCTTTGTCACCTTCTCTACCCTTTTGACCTCTCATAATGGTTGCAGATTAGAAGCTTCAGTGCCATTAACCCATACAACCTCAATGAGGCTACTCCACTGCCGCTAGGCAACTCCTCTACAGTAGCCTTACCTCTTTGAAGGATTTGTTCGACCCATCATCCCTTGAAGATTGTTCCCTTACGCGCGGTGGTTAATAGGACCTGGTTGTCTACTACCTTGTTGGAGAGAGCTAATCTTACTCCAATAGGTGGCAACCAAATGGCCAGACTCCCCACAAATATCACATTTGATGTTTGGACTATTTCTAGGGTAGTGTTGGTCACCACACTGTTTACAACTAAATCTCAAGGATACACCCTCTCTAGGGTGTTGACTCCCCATCCAATTCTATTGTTTTTAAAGGAAATTCACATCAACGACGATTTGTCTATATTCTTCAAAAATCATGTTAGTGTAGTGCTTCATCATGTCCTTAACTTTGCTAAGGACATTTGATACACTTGACTCATAGCCATGATCATCCATTTGTTGTTCCATTGGCCTAACAATTTGATTAGGAATTGGTTGCTGCTGACTCACATGAAACATATTCATAGCCATGATCATCCATTCGTTGTTCCATTGGCCTAACAATTTGATTAGGAATTGGTTGCTACTGACTCACACGAAACATATTCAATTTTTATGCTTGGCCTTGGTTGGGCCTTGGTTGAGCCATCTGACTAGCCATAGGCATAGTCACAGTGGGAGGATCTAGCAATAAAGGAACATTTTGGACTATGCTTCCTCTCACATTCGGGTTAGTCATTGTTATCTCTTCACTTCCATTGCTATTGCTCAATGCCAAACTATTTCTCGAAACTAGAACCATATTAAGATTGGTTCGAGAGGCATAGGCCGCTTGTAGTCCAGATTCTACTTCTTGTGCTCGTTTAATGGTAGTGTCTACATTTGCCAAAGTGACACAACTCAACTGCACCAAAATATTAAAATCGAGACCATGCAAGAAATATTGCAATTGGAAAATTGCTGGAATAGGGATAGAGGCTTGCCATTTTCGAAAGGCCTCTTTTAACTTCTTGGCACATGCTTGAATATCCTCATGTGGCTCTTGACGTGTGACATTTAGTACATGTAGCCAATATTGACCACCCTTCTTAGGGACATACCTCCCTTCGAAAGGCTTCAAAAAATAAATCAATAGTGGTTATGGTTCTCGCCTCTAGGCCATGATAGCATATGGCAACTCTTCCTTTGAGAGTCATGTTAAAGAACATCATTAAATGTCCTTCATCTTGGATACAATAGTTGAACATCAACTTTTGGAATTCGTTAATGTGCAGTTCGGCATCCTCCTCCACTAACCCATTAAAGATGGGTAGGCGGAAACCTAAAGTTGGAAAATCTGCCATTGCAGCAGGTATAGTAATAGGTTATGCTGCTGCCATGGTAACAACCAGATTCGCTACAACTACAAGGATTCAAACAATCGGAACTAGAGCTCCACTCAAAGTCGAGGGATTGATTGGAGGGGGGAAAAAACTAAAGCTTCCTCCCCCTAATGGACTATGTGCCGAACTAGGGTTATTAAAACTATGCCCTTGCAAAGCTATTGGGCCAGTCCTTTGTAGAGAGTACCTTCTGTGTATCTCAGCACGCTGTCTAGCTCGTTTAGCCCTTTCTTTCCTTTGGAGCTCCGCTTGATGGTCTTGTGAGTCTAGCTCAGTAAGTTTAGTTATACACCAGAGAATAGGTTCCAATTGACCAAGGCACAAAAACTGCCACTTGTAGGTGGCCAGGAGCGTCTAAGGGACAAGCTATACTAAACTCTAATATTGATCTTGCATTTGTAATAGGACACAATCCAATGTTTTCCCTCCCTACTCCTCAGAGGGATATCCCATTCACATTGGTATAATATAACACATATCATATACATATGAGGCGACCTCTCGGTTGAGTACTGCAGCCCCAATGCAACTCTCCCAAATCTCGGGGATTGGCCCCTTGATGTGTTGCTCCAACATAAAGAACAAATGTACAAGCTCCACTCTTTTGTATATTGAATGATCTACGAGTTGATATTTCCTCACTAGACTTACCCTAAGGAACCACTCGTCTATCCTACAGCCTAGGAATCCTCACACACTTCACATTGGCAATCAAGTGCTATGCATCTAGGTTTTATACCATGTGGCATAAAAAATTTTGAAGTGTATGATCATTGTGTGAAAGCATTTTATGATTAGAAATCAGCTATGTGGTGTGCAAAACAATTCTTTAATGATTTTCAGCCTACAAGTTATTGTGGCATTGCTAAAGACTAGCACCGAGTTTTCTCGTGCTAGTAGACTCTTTAAATTTAAATTATCATTGACCTATATGCTTTGCATAAACCAAATGAATCATGATTTCATGTATTTTTAGTAACTAAACACACTCACAAATGCTCCCTCCCCCTATGGTTTAGGTTTTACAACATTGCATAGGTGTAGAGTTCATTTTTAGGTCCATTTCAATGTAGAAAGAAAAAAAACGCACTAAAATATACAAAAAAGGATAAGCTAAGTCTTAATCCTCAAGGCTCAACCTTGTCACACATCCACAAATATGGATCATATTTTTTCTTATTTATTTATTGCGAGAAACCTAAAATTTTCCATTTTTCTCTATTTATTTCTTCCAAAAATTATGAAAAATCATAATCATAAGCTCTCACTTATCAAAAGGACTCGACCCCATTTTTATATTCATTTTTTATTCCATGGAAACTTAGAACACTCACGAAAACCCCCAATTTCCATGATTTCTTCGAAAATCGCACTTTGAGGGTTTTACGTGTTTTGAGGAAAAAATATTATGTCATCAAAATTTCTCATTTTTTCTTTCATTTCAGAGATAATTCAGCATATGCAACCAAGATCAATCATCAACAATTATTTCCTTCAATTATCTTTCATCAAACAAAGAAAAAGAACACTTACTCATAGAAACCTGTGTGTTCAAGGCGTGTATCCTAAGACTGAGAGGCCGCTGATGCTTCCCTCTTGCCACTGACATGCTCTCCAGCCCCAATCTACGTCCTCTACTGCTCTATGAGCATCCTTTGCTTCAAAATCGTCATCAGCCCCCCCCTCCCCCTTCTCTCTTTCATTGATGCACATGAATAGCCCGCAAGGAGGAGAGAGGAGAGAGAAAGACTAAAAACCAGATTTCTCAATTCTTCAACATATTCTGTGAGATTACAGTCATCATGTTTGTCTCATGATGGAGATCAACAATCCCTCTCTCTCTCTCTCTCTCTCTCTCTCTCTCTCTCTCTCTCTCTCTCTCTCTCTCTTCATGATTTAGCATTGAATAGCTAGCACAATTCATGGAATTTTAGGAGGGCACAAACTCTCCCCCGGTCGCATGAAAAATTGAGATTTTTTCTTTTTAATAAGAGCTTAAGCTCTCAAACATTAAAAATTTGGTTTCTCCTTTTGGTTTCACATTGCCGTGAGGTGGATTTTTTTGTTTTCGAGGTCCAAACGAACTCGGAATTGAAATCTGCCTTGCCGCGCCTTCCTGACATTGAACTCCATCATCTTGGCCTTCCCCGCACCCGAATCTATTAGCTACTTTATAATGCCAAACCTTGCGGGGATTAAATGGGGGGTCAAACGACCTCCGATCAACGGACCAAGACTTGCATTGGATTCCTAACATCAAAATGCATCTAGGAGAAATCCAACTCAACCATCCGCCACCATTTGATTTTTCATAAAAATTGGCTCTTTAACTTGTCCTAGCCATGTTTTCATTTCAAAATTGACCCGAATCGCTTCCAGATCGGCTCAAAACCGCTCTCATTAACTCTAGCTCTCACATCAAATTTTCAACATCAGAATATCAGACTAGGCCATTTGTCTAATCGAGCATCCACACTAAAAGGTAAAATTGAAATCAAAATCAAAAATTAGAAATCGACAATTAGAATTGGATCAAAAACTCCAAAATTAGAAATTAGAATCGAAGCCAAAAATAAAAAATAAACAATCTGAAATCGGACATCCAATTTTGGGAATCGGATAGAAAGTGTCAAAATTAGACAAATGAACAGAACATAAATTTTGACCTACTCTGACCTAACAAAACCTAGATAGGGACCAAACCCTAGCCATGGGACACCCCAAAGCGCTCCCAACAAGTAGATATGACAAAGAGTGGATTCTCCAAAAGACTTGGCACCTAACAGTCTAGGAGTGATTGCAACCGCTAACTGCGCCCAATAGAAACCCTGACAAACCAAGAGGGTGGTCACAATCTATGCCTTAGAGCCACATTGGGGTTGAAAAAAAATAAAGGGGGGGAGCGAGACTTGCATTGATTTTGCTGCATTCACACATCACAATATTTAATCGCTTGAAATGCACATGAAAAGTTGAAAACCTATTTTTGCACGGTGCATGATCAAGAGCACTATTCACATGGCAGTTGCTTTAATAAGAATACTATTTGGAATAACAAGATAATGTAAATTGAACAAACCCACCATTAGGAGAAGACCCCAGACTTTCAGGTGGGAGAGTCGAGGAGCCAAACCACTTGGAGAAAAAGAGGAGCATCACCATTAGGGACTCGAGGTTGCCTAACCTGATTAACTTGATTGACATCTTAGTGGCCTCAAGAAACAACTAACATGTTTGGCCCTCCATATATGACCTTGGGTCCTCCATCTCCCACATCCTTAGTGAGTTCTCCTCTTGCCCTGATCAAGCCTTCATTACAACTTGCAATTACCTTAGGTTACTTAGGGTGTTTCTCAAATAGGATCCTACTACTTAGGAATATTTCCTACCACTCCTCTTTTTTTACTTGAACGCTAGCATAGAGAGTTTCACAATGTCTAGACTCATTATGCTAGCCACACTTCTCCCATCTTTTTGCATGGCTCTCCTCAAGTATATGAATGATAGCCGATTCACTAGATGTAATCATCCATTCTTGTCTAGAATCCCTCTAAATGTATGCATAAATCTAAAGGGCTACATGTAAGGTAAAAACTTTCTTAGTAAGTCTCTCAAGCCCCCAACCTCTTCCTCCCACGACTATGAACACAAGGACTAGTTCCTTTCGTACTTTTAAAAAAAATAGAGAAAGAAAATAAAAAAAAAGAAAAGAAAAGGAAAAGAAAATCAAAAGACAAAACAAGAAAAACATATCACTTTTGATGAGCACCACAATCATTGCACCTAGGGGTCCTCAAGTTATGTGCGTTTGGTGGCCTCAGTCATTCAGCTTAGTGCCTAGCCCCCTAGCTCCTATTTTTTTCCAACTTTACACACTTAGGGCACATTAAGGGCATGACACACCTAGGAAGGTCACACTCGCCTATGCTTAGACCTGTCTCCCTAAAATACACCCATCGCACCTCCCCTATGTTGCATAAACTGGGTCCTCAATTATGGGACAACAACCCAAGCTTGACCCAATTCCTAGTTCCATTGGCACAGACACAATGCACTATACGGTAAGGTAGACACGCCTCCCAGACAGTGCACTTTCTTTTCCTTTTTTCAGGTGAATCCGACACCCTGCAACCAACCATTGACTTCGGAGGCCCTATCACCCACTCAATCCACTCTTGGCCTCCACAACCTCCACCATTTTTAAATGTTTCTTCTCCACTTCCAATCTCTACAAGGCCCCATCATTGACCCACATGGTAGCCCTCCAACTACCCGAGTCCTCATCAGCACTAGCTTTCCACAAGTACCATGAGACTAGTACTCGACTAGAGGGGGTAATGTTAACCCTAGTGCAAGATAGAGAAAAAGAAAGCAAAAGAAAATTCAAGAAAATTCAAAAATACAAAAAAGGTGGTCCGACGGAAGGAATAAGAGGAGAAAAGACCAAAAGCATCAGGGCGACCTTAAAAGTTCAAGGCAAATGCAAAAGGGGAAACACGCATTTTAAAATGTAAAAGTGCCCCTAAATTTTTGTAAAAGAATTCTAGGCTCCCTCCTCTTGTATAATTTATAACGTGTAGATGGGGGTAGGTGAAGAGAGACGCTATAAATAGAGGGGAATAGGAAAAGATGACCTAGGCAAGATGGATGGTCATGTAAAAAAGTGGATGGATGCCCAAAAGGGATTAGGGTATGTATAAAAACCAAAAAGTGAATAGAGAAACTCAATCTTGGTGTGTGGCAAAAAGTGGCTCTCCTCTTTCTTTTCTCTTCTTCTCTTCTTCTTGTTCTTGCTTGTGCTTGAGGGAGTGAGTTAGGGTGTATGAGAGAGTGAGGGTGTGATGGTGAGGGACCGTGGTGGAGAAGCTCTCCATCTTCTCCCCTCTTCTTTTTCTTCTTCCCTTCTTCTTTGCATGTCTTGTCTTAGGTAGCTACTATGGAGCATGGAGCTTGAAAGTGGAGGATTGAGATTGATTGAGCCCACATCTTGGATCATGGAGCTACCCGAAGGTTCGAGAGAGAAGGATACTTGATCGGGCATGGAGGTAAGATCACTACACTCATAGGGTAGAGAGTGTGGTGCGTATGACTATGTGAGAGGTAGCAATTAGCATTTGACTCGAAATGCTTGCGCAATAAGTAGTTCGTGGGTCTTGGTGGTTGAGGAAAAGCTCCCACAATTTTCAATAGTCTTCTTATTAAGTTTTGTTGCTTCTTCAAGAAGTTTACATCTATAGCTATTTGTCTATATTGTTCAGATATCATGTCAATATAATGTTTGATCATGTCCTTGACTTCCACAAGAATATTCCATGTACTAGTCTCATAACCAGAATCATCCACTTGGTGTTCTAATGGCCTAACCACTTGGTTATGTATTGGTGGCTAATTAGTTGGCATTACGTTGGGATTTGTCATTTGTTGTGGGAGCTTTCTCTCAACTGCCAAGATCCACTGACCGCTTATTGCTTCAAGCATTCCAAGCAAGCCCTCATGGCTATCTCTCACCTAGCCGATGCGTTTTCGATCCTCTCAGGGTGTAGTGAGCTTACCTTGATGCCAAAATGAGTTGCCTCCTCCCTCACACAAGTCGGTAGCCCCATAATCCTAGATCCTAGCTCAAGCCTCCTCCATCTCCAAGCTCCATTCTCCATAGCCACATGCAAGGTAAGATAAGGGAAGGGAAGAGAGAGGAAAAAAGAAGAGGAGATGGTGAAGAGCTTCACCCTCTTGATCCCTCACTTCCACACACTCACTCACTCCCTCGCACTCTCACACTCCCTCCCTCAAGAGCACACACACTAGCAAGAAGAAGAGAAGAAGAGAAGAAGAGAGGACTCTTGTTAGCAAACCAAAGAATGAGCTTTCATTCACTTTTTGAACTTTATATATACAAACCCTAAAACCCCCATGGGCGCCCATCCCTTGTTACATGACCGGCCATTGTGGCAACGTTCCTTTTCCTAATTCCCTCTTCTTGCTTCATGCCTATACCCATCTATTCCTTTACAAGTGGCACAGGAGAGAGCCTGGTACTCTTTTACAAGTCTAGTTTTTAGAGTTTTTGAGGCACCTTTCCTTTAAAATTGTTCTTTTTGCCTAGTTTAGTTTTCGAGGCCGCCTCTAAACCTTTGCTCTCTTTCTACTTTTTTGGTGCTTTTTCCTTTATTTTTCCGCCATTTCAATTTGAGGTTAACATTACCCCCCTCCGAGACAGGTGCAGTCCCATGGCATGTCGAGCTGTTTGTAGGGGAAGGACAGGTGGTCATCAAGTTGTTGGTCAAGTGATGGTAGGGCCATAGGCAATTTGGGCTGCCATGGGAGCGTGGGAAATACTGTCAAGTGGGTGATGGGGCCTCCGAAGTTGATGGTTTGGCACATCTTGCAGTGGCTGCGAGGAGAAAGTGTAGTGCTCTTACCTAAGGGGAGTGTCTTCTTTATTGTGGGGTGCCTTGTGTGCGTGTGCTGGTGGAACAGGGAGTTGGGTCTAACCACAAGTAGGCTTGGGTGATGTCCCACACATGAGGACCCCGTTCGTGTGGTAGGGAGGTGCGGTGAGTGGAGCGTAGGGTGACAGGTTTAACCATAGGCGAGTGTTAACTCCCATGCCATCATTTGTCAAGACTTCTTTCCTATTCATCTTCAGTAGGGCATACACATCCCTTTTACGTTTTTTCTCCACCCTAGGTTCCTTTCCCAGTGCTTTCTCCACCAAGGCTTGGGTTAGCGATACCTGCACTTGCCGGGCATTGTCCCTCCTTCCCACCATCACCATTCTACACTCTCGGTCGAGGTTGTACATTCTCAAGAACTCCACACACTTCGTGTGGTCAAATTCTTGTGCAAACTTCTCTAGGTACTTGTGGAGGTGGCACTTTTCCACTATCCTCCTTGGCCTGCTCCTTGGCCACCATCTTCTCAAGGTTGTGAATGCTGTGGAATTTTAGCTGACTATAAGCTCGATTTTCCAGGCTGATGCCGTACTGCGCTCTCTCTTCTTCTGTGAAGAGGAGTCGGTGGGCCCGGTCTTGTTGCCACATCTCTCGTTCCTATCATGAACCATACTTCCCATTAGTGTTATAATTATTATACATACAAGAATTTGCTGAAAAGAAAGATTTTATGTTTGTTGAAAGACATCATTAAACTCTAATACAAATTCTCCTCTTTAGACTTGGTTTGTGACATCCCTCCTACGTTACCCGTTTCTTAGGTGTTTATTGCATTTACTTGATCTTGATTGGTTTTAATTTGATTCACCTTCATGCTACCCTCGTACCCTCTCCCCTTCCAGATTGAGAAGAATCCTTCCTAGGATCGAGGATTAGGAGATCCAAGGCATTTAGCGTTTGGGTATAAGGCTTACTTGCGCATGAGCCAAGTATAGAATTTTGGGTTGTATTGCAACTGAGCCTTGGGGTCCAGAGTGAAGGGTTAGGTACTTACATGTGTGATGTAAGTGAGGACATCGGTTAGGAAATCGTCGGAATCGATGCGGCTAGCGATGTGGAGCTCCTCCTCGGTCAAGAGACGATGAAGATATGGGTGTCCCTTGACGTGGTCTTCCATGGGTCAGCCACAAAGAGTGGTTAACACTCTATATGAGGTGGGTGCGACGTAGGTTGGGTCATACTCTGATGTCTTGATTGTGTGGCGCTGCTCAGCATTGGTCACGATTTGACATCCTTTGAGTTCCCACTGCAATCACAGAGTGTACCAGTTTCGTAAAAATGGAGAGTCAATATCAGTTAGCGCTTTCAACTTCTTGACTTCTTTGTCAGTGTGATGGAGGAAGTCATATGCTTATCGTAAGACGTAATGAGGCATTTATTGATTGCTTGGTCTCTTGATATCTCAGTGCGTAGCAACTGGTAGAGCTGAATGGGGTGTTTTGACAAAGGCAAATTCATATGTTTCCTAGGAACAAGGCATCGTGCGAACTTCTGTCGCTAAGGGCTCTTGCAGTAGGCCCAAGTCCAAGCGGTCATAATTTAGAGCCAATGACATGAACGTGGCATCCAAGCATCTAAGACAAGCAATAACATCATCTCCTATGTCTTCAGCTAGGTTTGCATCTAGAGTTAAGAATGATTTCCACTCGTAAGATGGTTTAAGGCCCGCAAGTGGCTAGGGTTTGATGGGACTAGTAAGCATGGCGTCAGATGGTGGTAGTTTCCCATGACGCAGTGGTTGAGTCTCATGGGTAAGCGTCGGAGTAGTGGTTGCTATGGATGGGCCGCTACACTCGGATTGGGCTTGGCAAGTCTTATCATCATTAGTAGGGGTTGAAAGAGGTAATGTTGTTTGGGGTTTGGGCTGATAGTCTTGCTCAACTCCTCGGAGCTCATGGGTGAGTGAGCTAGTAGCAGGTAGGCTCGGGAAATGCTGCAGCTTTTGGTTCCAAGGTTCCACGAGGCTCAGGTTGATTAAACAAGAGGGTGGCGTTTGAGTGATGCCGTGGGCCACTCTGGCCTTAGGGATCCATAGCCAGGCATTCCCCTCATAGTATCCTTGAGCGTGCAAGAGGGCTTTAGGAACCCATCTTGGCTTGATCATGCTTTTTTCTCCCTAGCTACATCTCGATCTCTTGGGCTTAGAGTCTCTTGAGCTACAAAGATGTGGGTGTTTACTCCTAGGTGGCAGTCATAGTTGTTCAGGCCTCCATTGAAACTCAGGTTGTTGTTGGGCCTTAGCTTTTGCCGCTGTGAGTGGTAGCCTGTGAGGCTTGGTTCATGGTGGCTGAGCCCTAGCCCCCTCCGTAGACTTGGCTGCAAGTATTTCTACCGGTGGCCTTGCAAACTTTAATGGAATCGCATAGCCCTTTCCGAAGGTTGTATCAATATGAATGTTGCCTATGGTGAGATGGATGCGCTGTGACTCATAATCGACATTGCAGTGAGTTTGCTTCTTGAAGGTTCACCCTAGCAGTGACTCTGTGCCCGCGTTTTTAGTGTTTGGCAACATGTAAAAGATCATTGGTACAGTCTCAAACTCGATAGCAATAGCGATCCGAGGAGTGCGTATGAGACACCCCCATATGGGTTTAATTGGGCATTAGTGGGCTGTAGTGGTAGTTTACCAAGTTGGGTCCAATGATCGTAAGTTAAGATATTGAAGTCTGCTCCCTCATTGATCAAGGCATTGAAAGTGCATGTTTGCTTGGAAGTGACCATGATGTGGAGGTATCCGGGTTCTACAACTTCCTCATCCTCATCACCAACTTTCATAATTGTTGCAACTCGTATCATGACAGGGGGTTCCAACATTGGTGGCTCATGGAGCGGATGCGTGGGAGGGTAGTACTTCTTAATGTGACTGCCATTAAAGAAGCTGATGGCTTCGCCGTCTAGAGTCTCGAGCTCAACATTGCCAGTTCAAATGATTGCACGAACCTTGAAAGGCCCAAGACCTCTAAACTTCATTTTTTGCTTGTGTCCTTTGACTGAGTACAAGAGCACTAAGTCACCCTATTCAAAGTCGTGTTGTTTGACATGCTTGTCAAACTAGCTCTTGCATCATGCCTTCTCTCATATGAGCACGTGAGTGGCTAGAAGGCATGTTTTTGAGAGGCGTTCAAGCTCTACCAAGCATTGTGTCCATGCCTCCTTCCCTTCCCACCATTCTTGAAGTGCTATTCTCAGGCTAGGGATGAAGAACTCTACTGGTAGAATTGCCTCAGTCCCATAGGTTAACCTAAAGGGGGTTTGACCAACAGCCATTTTATAAGCTGTACGATAAGCATGCAAGACTAGCATCAGCTTGTTATCCCACTCACTGCATGAAGTAGAGACTACTTTGGTCAGGACATTTACAAGGATCTTATTTGTGGATTTTGCCTATCCGTTTGCCTGAGGGTAGTATGGAGAGGATTTTTGATGGATGATAAGAAAGGTGGATAGAAGATGCGTTATCACTTCATTGATGAGGTGCATGCCCTGGTCACTGACTAGTTCAATGGGATAGCCGGAACCGTGAGATCACATGTTTCCATAAGAACTTGGCAATCGTTCTAGCATCATTTTTGCATGTTGCTCTCGCTTCTGCCCATTTCATTAGGTAGTTCGTGGCCACAATGATATATTTGGCCTGCGAATACTGTGTTGCAAGACTAATGGGTTCTATGAAGTCAATTCCCCACTTTTCAAAGGGTTGTCGTGCAATGATTTGGGTTAACTCCATTTGATCCTTGTGAATTGGTACCTTTGTCCATTGACACTCGTCACAATGCTTAACGAATCGCGTTGCGTCGCAAAAAAGTGTGGGCCACCACAGTTGAGACTACAGCACCTTGCGGGCTGTCGTGTCTCTACTAAAGTGTCCTCCAGCAATTCCACTATGCGCCTATGTGAGCACATCGTGCATCTCATGTTCACATATGTATCTATGCAGTAACCCATCTTGCCCTAACCTATATAGTTGGCCTGCTATCAAGTGATAGGGCTGGATTTTGAGGATGAGTTGCCTAAGTTTGGACTTTTCTATTGGCCACTCAGGCAGTCCGTGCTCCAGTACATGGACGATATCATCTGCCAGTATGGTGTTAGATCAACCTTGAATAAATCTCTTTCGCTGGAAAGGTTGAATAGATGGGCGTCTGGCAATTCATCAGCAATGCCTTGTCCAACGGCCTCCCCTGTGGGAATGTGTGAAATGTGGTCAGCTATATAGTGCTACTTTCCCTTCCATACCACCACAAAGAAGTTGAATTCTAAAAGTATAAGGAGACATCTATGTGTCCTATAGTGCAGGGTTTGTTCTCTAGATACAGCAAGGCTTGATGGTTCATGAAGAAAGTAAAAGGCGTAGCCAAAAGATAATGCCGAAACTTCTTTACCACAAATAACATGGCTGAGCCTTCTCTCTCAGTCGTCAAGTAGTTCATTCCGATCTTAGTGAGTTGCCTACTAGCAAAGATCACTGGATAGTCGAGGTTGTGTTCGCCAAGTTGGCACAGTACTACCCCCACATTGAATTTCAAAGCATCAATATCTACATGGAAAGTGATGGTCCAATCTGGGGCTCGTAAGATCGATGCAGTAATCAGAGCCTTTTTCAATTCCTCTACCCTCATTGACATGCTTCAGTCCATTCAAAAATGATCAATAGCTTGTACAAAGGTAAGGCAATCAATGCATAGTTCAACATAAACCCTCGATAGTACCCCATATGGCTTAGGAAGCATTGAACTCCTTTATAGTTAATTGGGGATGGCAGATCAACAATAACCCTAACTTTCGAGAAGTCAATGTCAATGCCATTCTTCGACACCACGTGCCCTAGGATGCCCTCATGTTTCACCCAAAACTGGAACTTTAAGGGGTTCAGGGAGAGATGTTATAGGTGACACTGCTCAACACTTCTCAAAGTTTGCCTAAGTGTTCTCACCAGATTGAGTGAACACACAAGTCATCCACAAAGACCTCCAATTCCTTGCGAAGAATGTCTTTAAATATGGTTCACATGAGGCGTTGAAAGGTCGCTGGGGCATTAGTCAACTCGAAGGGCATGACTATGTAAGCAAAGATGCCCCATTCGGTGGCGAAGGCAGTCTTATGCCTATCGGAAGGATGCACTTGCACCTGATTGTATCCAAAGAAGCTGTCTAGGAAGCTATAGGCCTCTTTGCCTACCACTCTTTCGAGCATGTGCTCGGTGTATGACAATGGGTAATTGTCTTTCTCTTAGTGGCAGCATTCACCTTCTTGTAATTGACACACACTCTAATCTTTCCATTCTTCTTCATTACTATGACTACGGGCGACCCCCAGTCCGTGTGCTCGATTTCATAGATGAATCCTATTTTCATAAGCTTGTCTTCTTTGACTGCATGATTGTGTTTTGAAATTGAGTATGGTCACTGCTTGATCGGTGTTGCGTGTGGCATCATGGGTATGTTATGGGGTACTACACTTGAATCCATCCCCTTAAGCTCCTCCAAGGACCAAGCAAACATGTCTACATACTCTCGCAAGAGAGCAACAAGACTTTTCTCCTCTTCCTTAGTCAAGTCATTGAAAATTAAGACCGGTCGGGGTGCCTCCCCTTCCTGTGCTAGGTTCACCTCCTTGACCTTGGCTGGTCCCTCAATGGGTTCACTTATTTGCCCTTGGCATTTGGCACCCAATAGGATCACTACCCTATCACCCTTCTTGAACTTCGTAAATCTCCTCGGGAGATCCTGTGGCTTTCTTTGCTCCTCCATTTGTGTGTCCCTAGGTTGTTTTGCCCTATCTTCCTTCAACCGTCTGCGCCTCAGGTGAACGGCTAGGTCCCCCTTGGTGCGTCTAGTCTTGGATGGTCGAGGTATCTCCGAGTCGCTATCTGAGCTCACTTTCGACTCAAAATCAAACTCACCATTTTTGCTAGAAGAGGTGGTTTCTCCTGGCGGTCGCAGTTTAGAGGGTGACCCCCCTCTAAGCACTAGTGTCGTACCTAGCCGGGTTAGGTCTGCTTGTTCAAAATCTATGGCTCCTATGTGTTCCAACCATGCATGGTAACATTCCATATGCATGACCCCTCATTCCATCCTAAAGGTACCCTTTTTCTGTGGCCTGGATTCCGCTTGTATTGGTTCTATTTCTCATCCCTCGGTGTCATATTTCACCGTGTCTATTTCACCCTTACTTTCGTCACTGAAGGAATGACAGTCTTTGTACTCGTCCTTGGAATCATCTTCGTCTGACTGCTCATCGTCCACTAGGTTTTGGCACAACTCTTGTATTTGGTCAGAGACAAGGGCCCAATTGTACATGAGGTTTAAGTCAGGCACCTTGGTCCATTGCCACCTAGGTCCATCTAGCAGTTCCTGGAGTGGCTTGAAGTTTGCTGCAGGATTGCTAGCTAGTGTGCCAGTCAAATACTCCTCGAGTTCTTTCTTCTTAATTGGAACTTGGAATGTGACAAGCTTAGGTCACCCACAAAGGGTTCCTGCCATCATATAGATTGGTGTGGAGGGTACGTCTATTGTCATGCCAACTATCTAGATGGCTTGTTCTTATGCCTCATGATCTGAGAATGGCACGTTGATCGTAGCAAGGACATGCATCCATTCTCGCTCATCCTCCAGGCATGGGATATACTTGGTCAAGGACCCATAGGACTTCTTGACCTGAGCGTTACCCTTAAGCATCGTCGAGATAGCATTCAAGTCGATTGGTGAGGTTTTCCACATGTCCATCTCTACCCTCATAGCTTTCGTCCTATTGCCCAAGAAGATTAAGCCACTACCCCAATCCTCGATGACTCTCGCATTGCGCATCCATGGTTGGCCTAATAGGATATCGTAGTCCACTCCCTTCATGACTATAAACTCCACTAAGAACTTGACACCTGCGATCTTCACCGACCAGTTTTTAAGTACCCCGAATGGTTTCACTTTCATACCATTTGCTAGTGTGACATTGAACCTGGCGGTCTCCATAGGCAGGTTTCCCCATGTCTAAAGCATTGTGTGGCTCAGTACACTAACCCCCACTCCTGTGTCTACAATCCCCTTTCAAGTTGTGTCGCTCAGGGCTAAGACAAGTAGGACCGCATGCGTCTTGGTGCCTTCCCAGAAAGCATTAATGTGCAAGGACTTAGGCATAGAGTGCAGCGTCACGCTTGGTATTTGTGTCTTTGCATCACAGTCATGCAGGTCTATGGTAGCTTGCTCTCATGATCCTTCAACCCACTGCTTTAGGTCTTGCCATAGGGTGGAATGTGACCAAAGCAGGTCTCCCAGCCTCAGCGTCACACGGGTGGTCACCAGCGTGGTAAGGAGGTTGTTGACTACTCGACTTTCTCCTATTCCGGATTGTCTTGGCCAATGGTTGTGACTGATTTGGTGGCCTGTAGCATCAAGGGTTTGTCTAAGCGGTATCCCTTCTTGTGGCGTAGTTGCATCTCTTGCTTTTGGTTGAGGGAGTGAGACTGGCATGCTTATGCTGGAGAGATCTTCGATCTCATCCTCTAGGATGGGATCCACATCTTTTAGGTGCTCTTGGGCCTCTCTTACCCATTCCTTCACTTTCTCGATAGCCTCTAGTTGGCGCTTAGGATGCGGGTACTCCCCTACCCTAGCACTTTCCTTTTTGGCCGTCTTAGGGGCTGAGGTTTCTGTCTTCGCGTTAGTAACCTTCTTTCCCGTAGGAGGCAGAGTGGTGGTAGTCTTTGTTTTTAGCGTGATCTTAGCTTCACGTTTCTTCTTTCTCCGTCTACGGCTCTTCTTCTCGATCGAAGCTGCATCAAGGTTGCTCAAACCTGGCAACGATATGCCGGCCTGCTTTGTCTGTGCTCAGGTCATGGGACGCAATGGGATAGGTGTGGCCTCCCCATCGAGATTCTCGATGCCGAACAACCCCAATGGGACAAATGGCACGTTGGTTGAACTTGAGGACGGCGCTTGGGACAGTCAATGAAGAGATGAGTGATTCCACACTCTGGGCATCTTAGGTCTACCTTATCTCTATTTGATTGCTCCCGATTCAGGCAACGTGATGAGACGTGCCCTGGATGTGACCGCAAGTCCAACATATGATTGGATCCTACATCTGCCCTCCTAGGCCTCTACGTTGGCCTCTTCCTAACACCGTCACCGGCATTGGGTGATATTCCATAAGGACTGCGTTGCCCTTGTCGTCGTGGGAGACATATGGGTATACGTAAGTCTCTTTCTCATTTGGCTCCTCCACATATAGTGGACTAGTGCGTTGATTGGTGGATGAGTCATGTAGGGACCGGGCGGTCTTGGTATACTTGTAGGATTTATGTCCATTCAAGGAACAACCGGTTTAACGTCTTAGGCACAAGAAGGGCCAATGGGGCCACCCTTTCGAAGAATTGTTGGGGTCTGCTCACTAGGTATGGCTAGCCACATGGTCGTGAGTAAGGGAGTCTTCTTGGTAATCTACGATGCGCAATGTCATGACCAAATATTCCGCAATTAGCGCAAGGTCGTGACCTAGGGTCTTGACACTCGGTCGGCAAGTGGCTTCCGCCACAATACATGCATTGTATATGCGGACACATTGGTCATCTCAACATATCTTGCAGTTTGGCTATCTCCATTTTCACCTCAAGGTTTGTCTCATAGGCCTTCCCCTTGTCCTGGGTTGTTGGACCTAATCGTTCGCTAGAGGCTGACGCTCTCTCCGAGCTTTGCGAGTTGGTTTCTTCTAAATTTGAGCTCCTAGAGCTCTGATCTTTCAGCTAGTCATCCTCTCAAATGGCCTCTTCAAACACCCTAGCTCTTGAGTCTTGCTGCAAGCTCGAATTACCTATGAAGGCCTTATACAGCTTCTCGCTCCGTATTCCACTGATAAATACGGTGGACACTACTTGCTTGAATTGCTCTACAAAGCTGTATGGATCCTCGTGAGGTTGGTACTTGTCAAGTTTCTTTGGAATGATTGGGATTCTAGACTAGCCCTTAGAGCCTTGGTTTGTTCCTAATCCTGTTAGTAATGATGTCGCTAGTGCTACAGCACTCTGCTCTGTTACGGTGTTATCAAGCAATCGCTTCATGAGAAGCTCACTCAATGTCAAGTCTCCTTCCAGGGCTCTCTCGTGATCAGTCCGATTCCCACGTGCCAAGTTCAGTACCCACTGTACCTCGCGCAATTCTGCATTGTACCTTAAGCTCCTAGGAGGCTGGTCTTGGTTGTATTTCCCTATGCCTTGCAGTGCCTTGGGGGCTAACTTCCATTCCTCCTCCAAGTCTGTTATGATGGCTTCTGCTTTTCTACCGTGGTGCTCATATCGAGCATGCGCATCGTAGCTGCTTACCAACTATTGGATCGCCTCTGTGGAAAAACTCCTAAGTCGAGTTCCTCGTTCGGCTTGTGGTCTGAGCTTTCCTTTGACATGATTGTGTTCTCGTGCTCCACCAAGCTATTGATCAGGTTGCACAAGCTGGTGAGATCTACTTCTCTAGTGCTGCTTGCTTGATCCTACTTTGTACCTTGGTTGTCCATCTATGTCTTGGGATCTTTTCCTACTGGTGGCTTCCTTGAGATGTTTATTTGAGTTAGTTCCTTGACTTATTGCATCCAATCCTCAATTTACCCCTCCTCAATGTGTGTGTTCTTTCACATGCACTTGTGCTCAATCAGGCTTTCTGCTATCCTTAAGTATACTTCAAGTGTGGAAATTTAGGGTGAGCGCAGAAAATAAGTGTCTAAATGGCTTACATACCCTCTCGCTTTGTTTTAGGCCTAGTAGGCTTGTTGACCCGCATCTGGTTGTCTTGTCCATCTTTGGGTTATTCGTCCAAGCTGTAAGGGCCAAGTGTGTCACTCGGACGGCCGAGGGCCGAATGGGGTTGTAGGCCGAGTGAATTCACTCGGATGGGCTGAGGGCCGAATGGTAACTAGCCCGAATGGGCCGAGGGCCGAGGGGCAAGTCAAGAGGGTTGAGGGCCAAGGGTCGAGGCTAATGGGCCAAGCGCCGAATGGTGTTTTAGGCTAAGTGGCTGAGTCAAGTGGGCCGAGTCAAGAGGGCCGAGGGCGAGGGTTGAGGCTAATGGGCTGAGGCTAATAGACCAAGGGCCGAATGGTGTTGTAGGCCAAGTGGCCGAGTCAAGTGGGCCGAGTCAAGAGAGTCGAGGGCTGAGGGTCAAGGCTAATGAGCCGAGGCCCAAATGGTGTTGTCGGTCAAGCGGTCGAGTCAAGTGGGCTGAAGGCCGAGTGGTGAATTCGGCTAGGCTGAATGTCAACTTGTCTGAGTGGGGTTTGGCCGAGTTGGCAAGGCCAAGGGCCGAATTTCAAAGTTAGTCCGAATGCTTCACTCGAATGGGCCGAGTGAAAGGCGCCTGAGTGTAGTGGGCCAAATGGCAAAATGGTTCGAGGGCCGATTGGCTAAGTGGTCCAAGGGCCGATTCTGGGACTTGGCCCAGAATCGCCGAGGGCTAAGCCGTGCACGATGATGGCCACGTGTCGGGAATGGTTTCGTCAAATCTAATGATCCTTACAACCGTCGAGCACAACACCTTCTAGATCACAACAAATACATAGCAGAGAGGTCTTGACGTACCTGAATCGCACGGAGAGCTCCCCAATGGCAAGATCGAATTGAATCAATGCTGGAAACACACTCTCATTCTCTCTCACTCTCTCTCAATGTTAGGGCATGAAATGAGCTCTTCCCAGTCCCCTTGGCTCTTAAATCCCTTGCTGGGTAAGGTTTCGGTGTCCCCAATCACTCACTTGCCGACATTAACATCCCAAGCACTCTTTTTTTTTCCATTTTTGCATGACTTGTGCCCTGTTTTACCCTATTTTTTAGTAGCAAACCCTAGGATTTTCCTATCCAATTTCCTAATCCTATCCTACTCTAAATGTAACAATGGTTGAAGGTAAAAAATTAAAATAATTTCTCCATCTTTTCCAATCATCAAACCAACAAAATAACCCGAAATACTTACTTGTTTCAAAGATCAAAAACCCAAACTTCCTTCCTACCTCAAGCTCCGGTTCGAGGATGAATCCCTTACTTCGATGCTTGATATGCGGCGTGCGAGCGCTCAAGCTTGAATCCATTTTTCCCAACAAATGGAACCAAAATGTGGGAGCTTTCGCTCAACTTCCAAAACCCACAGACCGCTTATTGATTCAAGCATTCCAAGCGAGATCTCATGCCTATCTCTCACCTAGCCGACGCATCGTAGATCCTCTCGAGGTGTAGTGAGCTTATCTTGATGCCAAAACGAGTTGCCTCCTCCCTCACATAAGTCGGTAGCCCCACGATACTAGATGCTAGCTCAAGCATCCTCAAGCCTCCTCCATGTCCAAGCTCCATTCTCCATAGCCACGTGTAAGGTAAGAGAAGGGAAGGGAAGAGAGAGGAAAAGAGAAGAGGAGATGGTGAAGAGCTTCACCCTCTTGATCCCTCACTTCCACACATTCACTCATTCCCTCACACTCTCACACTCCCTCCCTCAAGAGCACACACACTAGCAAGAAGAAGAGAAGAAGAGAAGAGAGGACTCTTGTTAGCCACACACCAAAGAATGAGCTTTCATTCACTTTTTGAACATTATATATACAAATCCTGAAACCCCCATGGGTGCCCATCCCTTGTTACATGATTGGCCATTGTGGCAAGGTCCCTTTTCATAATTCCCTCTTCTTACTTCATGCCTATACCCATCTATTCCTTTACAAGTGGCATAGGAGGGAGTGTGGCGCTCTTTTACAAGAGTTTTTAGAGTTTTTGAGGCACCTTTCCTTTAAAATTTTTCTTTTTGCCTCAGTTTAGTTTTCGAGGCCGCCTCTACACCTTTTCTCTTTTTCTATTCTTTTTGCGCTTTTTCCTTTATTTTTCTGGCATTTTGATTTGAGGTTAACATTTTTCTTCTGCTATATAATGGAGCCATTTGGCTAGCCATTGGCATAGTAGCACTAGGAGGAGCTAGTAACATAGGTACATTTTACATCACACTTTATCTTACATAAGAGTTAGTGGGGAGATCAGTCATGAATAAATGTATGTATTACATAGGTTCAACATAAGGGATTTTAAAAATACCAGTTTTACACATTTTTTATATACAAAAGGGTCCCATATAAAGGTATTGCTTATAAATTGAATAGAAAACAGTTATGTTTTAGTAAAGAAAATTTAATAGATTAGGATATTTATAAATATGCCTTGAATACACGTGATATAGAGGGTATACATATAGTAAATTCTCCAAGGGTCATGAGTGGACTTTTTGCAACTTGATCTCCACTAGCTGTAGTCAATGCCAAATTATTGCTAGGACCCACATTTGAATAGGGGTTTACCCTAGATGTATAGTTTGCTTGTAATCATGATTAAAACTGCTCCACTGATGTAATGCCAATATCTATATTAGTAAGAGGAACACTACTCAACTACACTTGGATGTTAAAATCCAATCCATGTAGAAAGTATTGTAATTATGCATAACTAGAATGGGAACATAGTCTTGCAATTTATAGAACACTCCTTCAATTTCTTGGCTTAAGCTCGGGCATTCTCATGAAGCTCTTGAAATATTACGTTCAAAACATGCAACCAAAATTGGCAACCTCTCTCTCAAGGGAAAAATCTCTTCAAAATGTCGCATAAAATAGATCTATCATAGTCATGGTTCCATCTTCCAAGCCATGATACCACACCACATATCTTCCTTTCAAATTCATATTAAGGAACATCATAAGATGTCCTTCATCTTGAATTCTACAATTAAACATTAACTTTTGGAGCCCACTAATATGGAACTCCACATCCTCTTCTGTTAACCCATTAAGAGGATGGATAGAGGAGAAACAAGGGGGCTGGAAAATTTGATGTTCCTATAAATATCACTTTTGGTTGTGCCATAATAATAATGGGGTTTGCTCTAGGGATGTGTATTGGGGGGTTTTACACTCCTACTCCAAGTAGACTGATTTTTTGTGAGAGAAGAGGGATGCTAGAACTTCCTCCTCTCCCTAACTGACTAAATGGGATAGTAAGATCAATAAGATCTCTCACTCTTAGCAATATTGGAGTGCTATGCTTAGGAGAATACCTCCTAAGGATCTTTGCTCTCCATCTAGCCCTTTTGACTCTTTCTTGATGTTGAATCTCAACTTGACAATTTATATCAAGATGTATTGGATCTATCTCAACACTCTTTGGCATACAGTAATCGACTAGGTTCCTATTAGCCAAGGTTCGAAAACTGCCACTTATTACCAACTCCTAACAAATGCACCACCATGGGACCAAACATGGACCCAACACTAGCTCTATCAGCTCTAGCTAGTGGGCTTCTTCACACATCAAACAACCCTCATGGCCTCATGGCTAGGAGTATCTAGATAATACTAAATGGTTTATTTGATTAATGTGTTTGTAGACATAAGTTTCAAACTATTGTAGTCCAGCAGTTTGCCCATCCATCTCGACTCCAAGCACAGGGAGCTTCACATACATAGGTGACTACTTCACCTTGATTTACACACACAAAGGGCATCCCCCAATAGACCACTATGGCCTCTATAACTCTCTTACACCTTAGGGATTGGCCCCAAGATGTGTCATCTACCACATAAAGAATAACAAAATAGTCTACTCATTTTTTTCTTGATCCGAGAGATTTATTATTTTCTAACATAAACTTTCCCCAAGATCACTACTTTAACCTATAGCAAAGGAAACTCTTTCACTCAATCGTAGGTCAATACTTTGATAGATAGGTGCTATGTATTCAGAATTTTTTCTTTGATACCATGCTTTGTGCATATGCAATGTGTCATGCCCTAGTGTGCTCAAATAATTTTAACTCCCAATCAACATCCCACAAGAGATTCTTTTCATGCTTCTCCCTCACGTATTGTGGCATTGAGGAGAGAACTATGCTAACCCATGCTTCCACTCAATAGAACCTAAATGATATACTTTAATGTACAATCATTACTTTCCCATGAAAACAAAACAATGGCATTTCAGCCTCATTGAACATTGCTTTATTATGTCACATTCTTTATGTTATATGACATTTTTCCATTGAATCACCCCCTAAATGGACACTTTAACACACAAACAAAATTAGGATGAGGCTAAACCTCATGCCCTGTAGCCCACCATACAACCAAACATATTCTATTATTTCTTTCCATTTTCTAGATTTATTTTTTTTCTAATTTTTAAATCAAATTTCCTAAAAATTTTATTATTTCTACTATAAATACTCATTTTACAATTTTTGATCACACAACAACAACACAGACTAACCATGGCAATCAAAGTACCCCATTTCATTCATATACACCATTTTTTTCTACCATTTTTATTGATTATTATCCAAACTACTTGATTTTACATGTTTTTCCACGTTTTGGATAATTAATTTCTCATTGTTATGATATCAATTTTTGCATTTTCTTTATGACAGCACTCAAACATATCATGTACTACTCTCATATAAAATTTTATTTTATATGAACATCATTTCCATGATCAAACAACAAAATGGACCAAAATTTCAATAAAAATGAGACTTAACCGGATTTTTCATCTTTTTTATTTTTATATTGCATACATAGCCAACAATTTGGTCCGAATTTAGACTCTACTTGGTGCTAGTCATCACATCTTAGCATCAACATCATCTCATCTTCATCTGGTTCAAGTCAGACAACCAACTCCCATCCCGATCTTCTCTTCCATTCTTCTCACATAAGAACAAGCCCTAAGAGGAGGGAGAGGGAGTAGAGAGAAATAATAGAAATGCACCTCTCTAACAAGGCTATCACTCTCAAAGCCAATAAGAGTGATGGAGATTGAGAAAATTGAGGAGAAAGCCTACGTCATCAGTTGTTATGGGTCTTTGTAGGCTACTGTGGCCTCTCCCTCCTCCTCGTCCCCCCCCCCCCCCCCAATCACATGAAGTTTTTGGGGAGGGGGGCTCCCAAAGGTCACATCCCCCCACTTACGTAAAAACCCTTTTCATATTTTCCATTTTCTTGGCCTTCCACTTGGGCACCCACAACTTTTGTGCTCGGCATTGAAATTGAAGTCTCTGAAAAGTTTCACCTACCCATTTAGGGGTCCCACACTACTTGACACTTGACATTGTTGATCTTGCCACTCAAAAAAATTTATAAAACTTGCAACCACTGTCAGATTTGTCTTCAAATACGACTTTAAAACCCATCTTTTAGAAATGCTTAAAATGACCAAATCTGCCCATGCCACTTCCACTGGTCCCATATTTCCACATTAAAATGATGAATTTTGGCTTACTTTTGGCCCATTATTTGGCTTAAAATCCCGTTCACATTGGGTTATTCTTTCGTCTTAGAAACTCCCTTTCTTTTCCAAATTATAAGAATTCTTTTTGCCTCGCCTAGGCTTACTTCAAGACATGAATTCAGAGGTGCTACAAGGCTCCAAGGAGGGATAGAGCAAGGAATGAGTTAGAAGCAGGTTGCTTGCTATGATGGCCCCAAAGGGACATAGAGTTGGAGTGGGACAAGAGATTGAATATGTGAACAAAGTCCCATCCACACCAACTTCTACTCAAGTGCCATTAGATAGATTTAAAGTAATAAAATGATTGATTAGTTTATATCTAGTTCCCTATCATTATTGCTTGCAATAATGAAGGATAATTGGTAGTTGCATATGCTAAAACACTTGTGGAATTATCATGTATCGTTTTATATGATTGTACTCCAAGGAGAAATGACTCCTGTATCATGTCTTCTATTGTAGAATATTCAAAGGTGACTATTTTGTTTTTGATTAAATGTTTTAAGTCATGGTTGTTGCTTGGAAAATGATAATTTCCTAGTTGAGAATAGGATGATTGCCTTGTTTGTGTATTTTGGGAAAAGAAATAGTGTGCCCATATGGGCAGATTCTTGGATACACCCAAGGTCTCCCCTAAGGCTAGTGGCATAGCCCTTCACCAAGGGGCTAGATTCATTTTCAATGGGTGCTAGCATTAGCTTCTAATGTGGGATGTCTCTCTATAGGGAGAATGTTAGGCTAGGAGGTGACAAGGGTGTCAAGGGGGCTCTAGCTATAAATTCCTTAGGAATCAAGGACTGGCCTTACCCTTATAAGCCCAAGATGGTATTCTCAGAAGGCCTTGATACTAGATAAAGGAAAATTGGTGGATTATGCCCATGCATGGGTATCCAAGTACTATGGATATGGGTCTGGGTGTAAGGGGTAGAATGTCCACACGGCATTATACCTTGGAGAAGATACATATAGATATACTCCTTGCAACTATTTTCTAAAATACCATTTGAAATTGAATTTGTATCTATGTCTAAATTACATGAAGAAAATTTGTTTAAAAGGCTAATTAAGAAGCAAATTTCTTATGTCAAATTAAATTATACTAGGATTACTTAGAAAAATAAAGAAAACCCTAGAGGGAAGCAGGTGGCAAGATCCCGAATGACAGCTCTAGCCAATGATAGGGTGGTATCGGTTTGCTAAGAGTCTTCCAATAATTCACGTATTAGTATAGGAAAGTCTAGGAGGAGCCGAATGTTGAAGATCTTTGCTTGTCATCATTAGAACCCAACCAGTGTTGTTTTAGAGGGCCGAAGTTTAGACTTTACCCCATGAGTAGAGGGGCTGATTCATATTGCTCCCCCTTCTTTCTCACTCTCTTTAAACCAAGTGCAACAATGGTTCGCTTTAGATTGAGGGATAATAACTTAGGTTCATGTTTATCCTTGTGGGGTTGAGGCAGAGCTTTCCTATGGGAGAGACTCAAGTAGCTCAAGATTATGAATGTCATGTTATTCTAATGAGCCCCTGGTAACAATAGTCTTGATCATTGTTGCTTGATGGGCTATAAAAATAAGTGTTATCAATGTTCATTAGGTAGGCACATTATAGTAGACCACCATTTTCAAACTCTAATTTTGTAAAGGCAGATTCTTCTCTTTCATCTCCTTTTGAGGTCTATAAGAAAGTGATATTATATTGTAGACTAATTATCCTACAAATAATCTATAGACAAGTTACTAGCCATACAACTAACTTCAAAAATTATGTTGCTTAATACATGTATAGTGGCATTACCATTGAGATGGCTACCAGCACAACGATAGTTACCAATACTATAGTATCTATGTGTATTGTGGTAACCACCACCACTACTACACCAACTACTAGCACTGTAGTAGCTACGAATAGCTATTAGTAGTAACCAGTACTGTGATAGCTAATAATACACTTGTTGAGACATAGTTTATTGATCGATTCTAATACTGGTGGTAGCTACCAGAAAAATTGGTTGTTACTAGCATAATTACTAGCTACCAATATGACTATCGCTTACATTTGTAGCTTCCACTTATAGTAGTACATACCTTTTGTATTGGTTTCTATCAATATATTGGTAGCTACTGGTTGTATTAGTTATAGTGGTAGGCTATAGTTATGTTGGTACTAGTGTAGTGGCATCTACGAGCACAAATAGCAACTGGATCCTAGTATAATTGGTAGACTTTGTAAGTACAAATGGTGAACTCATAGCTGCCATGTATACTAGTATAACTTGTAGCTACCTTAGCTACTAATAGTTCCTAACATATTTGTACTAGTATCTATCAACTATACCACAATGACTAGCTACCAAGCACCTACAATTTGTACTAACAACTACTAGTATAACTAGTAGCTACCAATTGTACCAACAAGCTACAAGTACCAATATACTTAAACTTGTAGTAGCTATTAAATATATCATAACTAGTAGCTAATACATAGCTACTAGTATAACTAATATGCTATGGCTACCTAGTAACTATGTATTATACCAATAGCTACAAGAACACATGTACTTGTAGCTATCAAGTATACAATAACTCATAGCTACTTATGTAACTACTAATATAGCTGGTAGCTACTATATAACTATTGATCTAATTGGTACCTACTGGTATAAATAATGTAGCTATGAGTTGTACTATCATCTACTAGTATACTTGTGCTTGTAGCTATCAATCATACTTTGAGTAGTAGCTACCAGTTGTACTAATAGCTATCACTATACTTATACTTATAGCTATTAATTATACTATCAATATCCTTTCTCTAAAAATAAGCCAAGGTGGTAATACAAATTTTAATGCATACATTTCTTAATGCACTCATTTGGCGATACACAACTATCAAAGTAGCATCAAAGACTTGATGTGTTGAGTGTTGTCTTAGCTACCGCTATACCCCATGCCCTTACTTATGCTCCATAGAAGGTGAGAGCAAAATAGTGTAGGTGGTATATATGTGTATGTGGCACCATGATCATACCCAAGGCCTTATAATCAAAGTTGGCTAGCCCACAAGTAGAACAATCAAAGGTGAGAGCAAAATAGTATAGGTAGTATCCATGCTTGCTTGGTAGCATGACGTACTCAGGGCCTCACCATCAAATATTAACAACCACAAGCACAATAGGTCAAAGGTACAAAAATAAAGTTGTCATCTCCAACTATGTTTTTTTGGAGGGGGGACTTTCAACAAAATAGATCAGCTTGTACTTTGTGTTTGTTCAATAGATTTAATATAGGAACCTTTGATATCTTATACAATTCTTTCATGTCAAACTCTTTGAATAGCAGTTACATCATCAACAAGGCTAGCATATTGAAATTTGGCCTCCCTAAAGGGTCTCAATGCTCATTGAGAGTGTAGTTACTATACTTCTCAACTCTTCACTCTTGGTAGTATCAAAGAGCCTATTTGATACTAGCTCTAGCAAATAAGTTTTGGCATCTTCAAGCTATCTTGTTAAACTTCCAATTAGGCCCATCATCCTCCTTACAATTAACTTTAGCCTTCTACCCATCTAGCTAGTATGTGATCTCTATAAGTTATGAAAAAGCCATGTGATGGTTGCTTTCCATCAAATCCAAGAGATAGTCTAAATGAGAAAGCACTAGTGGCAAAATGCATTTTGCCAATAGGTTCAAAATAGACCCCCTATTTGCATCAACATCTTTAAATTTTGTGACCATCATCAACTATCAAGAAAGGTGTTTTCTCAACTCCATGTTGGCCAAGATGCTCTTTGCAAATGCCAACAAATTAGTTCGGTCTATAAGATGCTCATAAAGAAGCCCTTTGGAAAATGTCTTCATGTCCTCCATGTTATAATTTCCAAGAGCTCATTGATAGACCCACTTGAACAATGTGTAGAATTTTGGCTAGAACTCCTTCTTTGCTAACTTGCATTTCACTTTTCTATCTCTCTTAGGAACCTTAGCAAAGATGCTCATCTAGTCTTCATCACTGAAGTTTTCCTCACTAAGTAGCTTGGGATCTTAATGTGTTATTGAGGTTGTACACTTCATGGGTGTACTTGAGGAAAGCTAGTATGCTTCTTGAGGTTGTGCGATTGATAGAGAAGGGATCATATCTTCTGAAAGTGACAACTTTACAAACCAAATCTTGTAGCTTGGTAGGGTCCTTTTACTTGCCAATCCACTTGCATCTACCTTTCTTTGAGGTCAAACCTTGCTTTCCTATCTTCTTTTATCATTTGTTCTCATGTATTCTTGACAATGTGGTATTCCTTGAAGGCATTCTTTTCTTGTGAGTCTCCATGGTGATGAGAGAAAAGTGCTAGTAATTACATAATGTCAAACAAAAAGGAAGAAGGTCCCATTCCCCCATGATATGCAATAATGAAACAATAAAGTGGAACTTAAAATTAAAAATAATATTAGGAAGTTTCATGTGAACTATTTAGCCCCTCTACCACTCGAAATATCAACTAGTAAATGTCACTACCTCCCACCTTAAGTTTCGTAGCTAGTATAGCACCTTATCCTGAATATACCCTTGCATCTTTCTTTTGCAAGGGGGAAGGAATATATATAATTTTGGTAATAAGTAAAGATAACAAGTGATCTCAATTCTTTGGCTACTTGAATAGAAGTTTCTTTCATCTTCTATACAAATAGTAGAATCCAAACAAACCGTAGGCAAGGAAAGTGGAACCTAAGGTACCAATTCCTATTAGAGACCATGCAATGAGTCCAATATTGTCACAATCATTGTAAAAAGTTTTGGCCTAAAATCAACCATGTGGGGTATCAACAACCTTAGGTTTTTTTTGCTAAGAAATCTTGAGAGGAGAGTTGATAAGTATGATATGATAGGGAGTTTTGTGGAATAGTGTGAATTTAGATCATATGTTAAGGTGAGAAATGGACCTATCCCCATTAGGATACATGTAATGTTTATTTGTAAGTAGAATTTTAATATGATAGGGA
The DNA here is from genome assembly GCF_053477565.2 of Lygodium microphyllum. Taxonomy (NCBI): domain Eukaryota; kingdom Viridiplantae; phylum Streptophyta; class Polypodiopsida; order Schizaeales; family Lygodiaceae; genus Lygodium; species Lygodium microphyllum. Next base: position 129,638,689 of record NC_141139.1, on the reverse strand, counting down.
GTTTGGTGGAATAGTGTGAATTTAGATCATAAGTTACGGTGAGCAATGGACCTATCTCCATTATGATATGTGTAATGTTTATTATTAAGTATAATTCTAACACTTGATCAAGTTTATGTGTGAACTACACATTGGGAAAATATTTACAAGTTTGCACGAATGCCTTAACTAGAAGAACATACCCTACAAATTAGTAAGGGACTGGGAAACACAAAAACATGAAGAAGACCCCCACTTTTATAAATGAATGGGGTGTCAAGGAAGGAATCAACCAATAGATAATATTTTTTATCTTCATATCTAAGGCCTTGAGGGTGTCAAGTAAGGAATCAACCAATAGTGTTGAGTGTTGAAATGACTTGTTTTTTGGCTGATTTTTGTTGTTTTTGAGAGCTGAATGGTTGATTTTAAGGGATGATTGATTGATTTGGAAGTGGATTGAGAGTGTTTTAGATGATATTGATTGTGTTTTGGAAGATCGTGATGTTTGTTGGTGGTTTTGTGATGTTCTGATAGGTTCTGAATGGTTCTGTATACCTTCTGTTTTGCTCTGTTTTGGTCTGTTTTGTTCTGATTGTCTTCTGTAAAGAGGGATAGAGTATTGATTGATGAAGAAAGAGATATTGTGAAAGCTTATTGAATGTTTTGTGAGAGTTTGGAATGGTTTGAGAATGAGTCATGTGGTTTTGATGACCTTCTGTAACCTTCTGTAGGTCTTCTGTAGAGCTTCTGCTTCTGTTCTGTTTCTGTTCTGTCTCTGTACTGTAGCTGTTCTGGTACTGTTCTGTAGACTGTTCTGTAAGTGTTCTGTGGAATGTATGTGTGACTTTGAGGAAATTTTTCTAGCCTTGGAAAGAGGTGAATACAAGTGCAAAAGAGCTGAAAGAAGTGGAAGAAGTAGCTGCTGAAGACTCAAGAGAAGACTAGAGTGAAGTGACAGTAGTGAGCTATGAAGAGACACTGTAGTGGCTCTGGTGACCTTTCATATCAGACATACCTCTTGGGAGGGGTATCCACAACCTAAGAGTGATTATTGAGAGTAATTTTTAGAGATTGTAGTGAGGATATGATGTATTATTGATGGAGTGTGTGAGAGAGAGTCAGAGATAGTCAATTCTATTGAGACAAAGTGATTGTATATGAGAGATTGAGAGAGAAGACTATGAAGATATTGAAGATGAATACTATGTGATGTATTTCCATTCAAAGATGGTGTATTTCTTTGCTTTCTTTGGTCTATTGATGGATTTTGTGAAGATGTTGAAGAATATGGTTGATTCTATTAAAATCCGTGGGAGATTTACATGATGCTGCATGAGGATTTGTTGTGCCTGGTGTTCTTTTCTTCATTGTGATAATATGAAACATGATAAACAAGCTTGTTGATGTTACAAGATAGATTTTCTTGCAAGAGAATTCCCTTTTCCTTGGTGTTCCTCTCGGGGCTCCATGTTACTATCTCTGACTCTCTCTCACACACTCCATCAATAATACATCATATCCTCACTACAATCTCTAAAAATTACTCTCAATAATCACTCTTAGGTCGTGGATACCCCTCCCAAGAGGTATGTCTGATATGAAAGGTCACTAGAGCCACTACAGTGTCTCTTCATAGCTCACTACTGTCACTTCACTCTAGTCTTCTCTTGAGTCTTCAGCAGCTACTTCTTCCACTTCTTTCAGCTCTTTTGCACTTGTATTCACCTCTTTCCAAGGCTAGAAAACTTTCCTCAAAGTCACACATACATTCCACAGAACACTTACAGAACAGTCTACAGAACAGTACCAGAACAGCTACAGTACAGAGACAGAACAGAAACAGAACAGAAGCAGAAGCTCTACAGAAGACCTACAGAAGGTTACAGAAGGTCATCAAAACCACATGACTCATTCTCAAACCATTCCAAACTCTCACAAAACATTCAATAAGCTTTCACAATATCTCTTTCTTATAATACCTTAGCAGATGTATTAAGTTGATTGATGTTGGGTTTTTATTTTTATTTATTTTATTGTATTTTTAGTTGTGATTTTTTAATGTTTGAATAAATGGAAAATGAGCAAGGGAGGTGAGGGGAATTTTTTAGAATGTTTTTAGAATTTTTTAGAATTTTTTACAATTTTTTAAAATGATTTTTCCTATTTTTTGGCAATTTAAGGGTAATTTTAGGAAAGATGGATTTTTCTAAAATTATAGGAAAGGCAATTCCTAGCAGACAAAGGTCCAAAAATTAACAAAAGACAGAAGGAATTTTTAGAAATTTTTTCGAAATTTTTTTATGAAAAAATGAATGTTGTGATTAATTAAGTCACATTAATCACATTAATCACATTAGTCACAAGTCACTTAAGTCATGTAAGTCACATTAGTCAGGTAAGTTAAGCTAATCAGTTAAGTCTACACTACCTAAGTCAGTTAGGTTAAGTCTACCTAAGTCAGTTAGGTTAGTGTTTACCTAAGTCTAGTCAAGTTAGTTAACTTAAGTCTAGTTAAGTTAGTTAACCTAAGTCTAGTTAAGTTAGTTGTTTAACTTAGGTTAGTTAATTAATGTGTAACTTAGGTTAGTTTCTAACCTAAGGAGGTGGGGTAGGAGGTGGAGGCTGGAGGTGGGGGAAGACGAGCCGGCGGACCGGGCGATCGTGGCGGCACGGCGTCGGCGAGCCGGGCGGCGACCAGGCGTGGAGGCGGCGGTCGTGGCGGTAGCGGAGATCAGCGGCGCGGCAGGCGGTCAGTGGCGCGGCAGGCGGCAGGCGGCAGCTGCGACGGCCATGGGCTACGGGGCGGCGGCGACGACAGTGCTGCGGGCGGCGGCGACGACAGTGTTGCGGGCGGCGGCGACGGGGCCGGGCGACGACGGTGCAGACGGCGGGGCGGCACAGAGGGGAGGAAGGAGAAGGGGAGGAAGAGGGAGGAGGGAAGGGAGGAAGAGGGAAGGAGGTAGAGGGAGGAGGGAAGGAGGTAGAGGGAGTAGGGAAGGAGGAAGAAGAAGAAGGAGGTAGAGGGAGGAGGGAAGAGAGGAAGAGGGAAGGAGGTAGAGGGAGGAGGGAAGGAGGTAGAGGGAGGAGGGAAGGAGGAAGAAGAAGAAGGAGGTAGAGAGGAAGAAGAAGGGATGGCGGGCAGGAGAGAAGGAGGAGAGAGAAGGGAGAGGAGAGAGAAGAAAGAAGAAAGAAGAGAGAGGAGAGGGGAGAGAAGAAAGAAGAAGGGAGAGGGAGAGGACGTGCAGAGAGGGAGAGAGAGAGAGAAAGAAAGAGAGAGAGAGAGACGGTTGAGGCGGGAGAGGAGTTTGTTGTGTTTTTTTTTTTAACAAAAATAAAAAGAAAATAAAGAATAAGAATAATAATAATAAAATGGGTGGGCGGGCAGGAGAGAGTGGGCAGGGGCTAGGGAGGATGGGCGGGGTCAAGAGGAGGCGGATCCTCGTCCCGCGCACGTGCGCGGGGCGGGGTAAAAAAATTTGCCGTGACGGGATTGAAATGACGCGGGGATGACGGTACGGGTACGCGGACACGACCGGGGCGCGTGGAGACGCGTTAAATCGAAAACGGGCGCGTTCACGCGCACAACGAGCGCGAGAAAAAACGCAAAAATAAAGAAAAATTAATAACTCCCAATCCGGATGTCAAAACGAAATAGCGTAAAAACGAAAAGTGGGCAGGACGACAGGAGGGAAACAGGGAAAATACGGAACGGAGGTTCGGGGAGGGGTAAAGGACATTCACGTGCAAAAAACACAAAAAACGAACCAAAAACGTAATTTAAAAATTAATATCGAAAGATCCGTGCATCGGAATGAAGTGTGGAAAAAAGGAAAACTGTGCAGAAAGATGTGCGCGACAATCCGATCATGTCAAAACATAATTCCGACGAAGGTAAGACGCGTTCACACGGGAAAAACCCAAAAAAAAACCCGAAAATGGGACCAGAAATTAATATCGGACGAACCGTTGACTGGAATGAGATGCAAGAAGAGGGAAAAATGTCCGCAGGAAGGGGTGGCACAGGGTGATCACGTTAAAACGTAGTTCCGGCGGAAATAGGAGGGGTACACATGGGAAAAACTCCAAAAATACTCCCGAAAACTCTTTTAAAAATTAATAAGTAAAAATCCAGAAGTCGAAAAAGGGTAGAGGAAAAAGGAAAAAGGGAGGGGAAGGCACATGGGACATGGCTGGCAAATCAAATTGGAATTCCGATACCAATAGGGCAGGTTCACATGGAAAAATGTCAAAAATACACACGAAAAAGTCTTAAAAAACCGGAAAATTAATAACGGACAAACCGTGTATCGGAATGATGCAGAATAAAAAGGAAAAATGTCAGGGGAAAAGCTTTGGTCAGGGCTATGAGGTCAAATCACGGTTCCGAAGCAAGAAAAGCGCGTTCACATAGGAAACCGGCTAAATTGCGCAAAATGTTTCAAAAATTAATAACTCGAAAACCGTGCACTGGAACAGGGGTAGGTAAAAAGGAAAAATGGTCAGTTCAACAGGAGGAACAGGGCTATGAGGTTGGATTTGGATTTGGTGAACGTAGGATGCATTCACAGGACAGGACCGCAAAATCAGGGAATGAAGGAAAACTGCAAAGGAACAGCCCCAAGGGTGGGTGGAAAATAACCGGGTGGGTGGGAAGGGCCCCCAGGAGGGTAAAAGCAAGGCAATGCATTCATGCATGAACAGGGTAAGGCATATGCAGAAAGGTATGCACTGTAGACGCGCAGGGACGCGTCCCCACACTTAAGACCTTAACGGATAGGGTTAACCGATCAACAGGGACCTAGGACCATGCCACAGACCATCCACTAACTTCCCCACACTTAAAACATGAACATCACGAAGAAACAGAAGTTGTAGGGTTAGAAAAACTTGGCCCGTGGCGTCAAGAATCAAGGTTGAGTATCAACGGCACGTCCAGTGTTGTTGTCGGCGCTGGAGGGACCAAGGCATCTTCTCGGCACACGTTCGTCATGGCAGGGACCACGCGGCAGCACCCAGGGAGGTAGCTGATGGAAGGAATCGCAGGAGATTCGTCGATGATGAGGGATATTGCACTCAACTCACAGTCACTCAATTGAAATGAAAGAACAGTCACTCGCCCCATGACTAATATCACTCGAGAAAGAATGATTAAAACCCATATCGCATACCCGGTTGAGGCATCAACAAGGGGGGAATGGTGTAGAAGGAGTATGCCAGGGTGCACAATTGACGGTGCATTAGTGCGTCCAACCCGTCTGACATAGGTGCAAGGAGGAAGGCAAGGGAACCTTATGGTGCATTGCACAGAACAGGGTGATGCGTTTTGTGTTGATGGTAAAGACCCATCCCGTGGGTACATAGGGAAACGGGAACATACCTGACTCCAAGTGTCGTAACGTCCCTCAATCTCACCTCTCGGTAATTGATTGAAGAAACTCCAGTCACACTCAACCCACCCTCTGTCTCACGCTCTGTTGATAGATACAGAGGGGCAGCCTTTTCCTGAAACCCATTGATGTAATCCTCACAATCACTGGTGCAAAGGTTGTATGCCTTGTGCGCATTTGATGGTGCAACAGTGCATCCCGCCCTGTGCCGGCATACGGTGCGAGAAGGAAGGCAAGGGAGCCTTATGGTGCAGTGCACAGAAACAAATTGTGCTTTGTGCATTGAGAGGCCCATCCCGTGCGTGCAACACTTCATTCATACTTCTCACCTCTCATTTGATTTGAAGGGAAAAGACTGGTCTCTTGCCCCACCCTCTGTCTCACGCTCTGTTGATAGATACAGAGGGCAACCATACTCACTTCCTCATCCGGTTAGGATGAAAGCTCACATCACTCGATTGTTTGTCGATGAAGATCGCGTCATCAGTTGTTGAAGAGGCGTACCCAGGGAGGTAGCCATCAAATCGAATATTGTGGTGAATAGGAACATGTCGTCTGCTAGAGGACAGTTAGTCACTTTGCAGAAAGACCCATGACACAGCGTACCAAGGGAGGCAGCTTCGGAATTGGATCCGAGGGATATCAATCAATGAATCCACTTTCTGGACTGCTGGGTGTTACCACCTTTTCCACAGCCAGCTTCCCGCCCAAGGGTGTTTACCACCTTTTCTTGGAGCGAGGCCTGCTATGACAGGGAATTGCTTCATTTTCTCTCATAACAGATTTGTTTATTTGTTTTTTTTTTCTCTTTGATTTTTTTTATTTTTCTTCTTTTCTTTTTTCCCTATCCCCGAGGGTGTTTCCACCTTTTCTCGAAGAATAGGTCGGCATGACAAGGACCTAAGTCCTTTTCTCCCATGACCGATATGTTTTGTTTTTGTCTTTTTCTTTTTTTTTTTTGCTCTTTTCTTCAAATTGAACAAGGGAATGGTAGAAAGACCATGTGTCAGAACCCACCTCGCCACTGTCGCTGGTGGAAAATAGAGGATAAGAGATCAATGCTAGAAGGGGGTCTTGAGGGGACAGAGGGTTGCGTCCACTTCATCAGGAGTGATTGAAGAACGGCTAACAGAAGTGTCAACATAAGAAGTACAGTGCCGCGCCAACGAGGGAAAAGATCAAGTGACCGTAATTGTCAAGATCCCCAAGGAGGGAAGTACTTCTTCAGGCAATATCCATTGATCAGAAAGGGATCATCAGAGGCATCCAGGGTCTGTATTTGGACAGAGCCATTAGGGTTGACTGCAAGTACCTTATAGGGGCCCATCCACCGCTGTTGGAGCTTGCCAGGAAACTTGCCAAATCGTGAATCATAGGCTAAGACCAAATCACCTTCTTTGAACTCCTTGTGCTTGATGAAACTGTCATGGTAAGCCTTACGTCGAGCTTGCGTGGCTTCCATGCACTGTAGAGCCATCCTACGAATTTCGTCCAAACATTCCAAGTGCAGGAGACGGCGTTGCAGTGAATCATCATCCCCCAAACGCTCTTTGATAGCTACTCTCAAAGAGGGTAGCTCCAGTTCAACAGGAAAAACTGCTTCTGTACCATACACCAACTGGAAAGGTGTTTGTCCCGTTGCTGCTTTATGGGAGGTTCTGTACGCCCAGAGGGCCTCTGTAAGTCGATCATCCCAATCACGACGATGTGCGGCAATCGTTCTTGTCAGAATCGAGCAGAGGATGCGATTGGTGACTTCGACTTGGCCGTTGGCTCTGGGGTAATAGGGAGTGGACTTGCGATGGCGGATCTTATACAACCCTGTCAACTCCTCCATGACTTTGTTAAGGAAATGCGTGCCTCTGTCACTTACCAGCTCTAAGGGACTACCAAAACGGGTGATGATATTCTCGTACATGAACAGGGCCACGCTGTTACCATCGTCCCGCTTTAGGGCTTTAGCTTCACACCACTTTGTGACATAATCCGTACATACGAGGATGTATCTGTTCTGTTTCCTTCTGGTAGGAGGATCGATCGGACCTACGAAGTCAATGCCCCACTTCTCAAACGGCTTCAACGGAAGGATAGGTTGCAGTGGCATGGCACTTGTCTTCGTGGGTTTTCCCATTCTTTGACAAGCATCACATCTTTTACAGTAATCATAGGCATCCTTATGAATGGTAGGCCACCAATATCCTGCTAGCAGAGCCTTCCTGGCTGTAGCTTCTCCTGCAAAGTGACCTCCACATGGCTCGTCGTGGCAAGCCTTCAGAACGATCCCAATCTCTTCTCCTGCAACACATCTTCTGAGCACTTCATCTTTGCCCTTCTTGTACAGTGCACCGCCGAGCAGGGTGTAGGGGGATGATTCTAGCATGAGCTTCTTCCTTTCCCGACTAGAAATACCAGGAGGGTACTGTTGGGTTGCCAGCAGATTGGCAATGTCTGCATACCACGGAGTGACAGTTTCTACCAAGAATAGGGAAGCATCAGGGAGGTCTGGATCATCCTGCTCCTCGTCTGCAGTTTGTGGGATACGCGACAGATGATCAGCCAGAACATGGGAACGACCAGGCTTAGTAATCACCTCAAAGTCGAACTCCTGGAATAAAAGGAGCCATCTCATCATTCGTCCCTTCACGTCTGCTTTGTTCATCAAGAAGGACAGGGCCTCATGATCCACATAAAATTTAAAGTGGGTAGATAGGAGGTAATGGCGAAACTTTTCCAAGGCAAACACCATGGCCAAGCACTCCAGCTCTGTCACTGTATAGTTCCGTTCCCTATCAGTGACTTTTCGGCTTGCATAATAGATCGGTTGATCCAGCTTCGAGGAGCCCTTTTGGAAGAGGACAGCACCGCACCTAAGCCTTCAATTGATGCATCAGTGTGTACGTGGAACTCTTTCGTCCAATCAGGAGGTTGCAGAATGGGTGCCTCTATCAGACACTGCTTCAGAGTGTGGAAGGCTTTGTCACATTCTTCTGTCCAAGTAAACTCTGCATCTTTCCTCAAGAGCTTGTGCAAGGAAGTTGCCTTTGTCGCAAAATGGGCTATGAACCTTCTGTAGTAACCCACATGGCCTAGGAATCCCCTCAACTGTTTGAGGTTGGTGGGTGCTTGCAGAGCTGAGATCTTTTCGATCTTTGCAGGGTCTGTTGATATCCCTTGTGCTGAGACAATGTGGCCCAACAAGACTCCAGAAGAGACCCCAAAGATGCATTTATCGGGGTTAAGGGAAATCCCATACTCCCGGCATCGGTCAAAGCATTGCTCCAGGTGTCCCCAGTGTTCACTGATCAAACTATAGACACAGAAGTCATCCAAATATACTTCAATGAAGTCGTGCAGATGATTTTGAAATGCGGCCATCATGACTCGTTGGAAAGTAGCAGGGGCATTGCAGAGCCCAAATGGCATCACTCGGTAAGCGTAGGTCCCCCATTCTGTGGTGAAGGTTGTTTTGGATTGGTCGTCTTCTGCGATTTGGACTTGGTTGTATCCACTGAATCCATCCAGGAGAGAATAAAGTTCATGTCCTGCCACTGTGTCCAACAGTTGGTCTGTGAAAGGGATAGGAAAGTGATCCTTCTTTGTCTTGGAATTAAGCTTTCGGAAATCCACACATATTCGCAATTTGCCATTCTTCTTGGGTACAACCACGATGGGTGAAACCCATTCACTATTTGCCACTGGATAAATGAACTCGGCTTCTAGAAGCTTCAGCAGCTCCGCTTTCACCAATGTGGAATAATTCGGATTCATTCGCCTTTGTCGTTGCCGTACTGGCTTGGCATCAGGCTCCAAGTCAATATGATGTTGACATATTGTGGGATCAATCCCCTTTAGGTCTTTGTAAGACCATGCAAACACATCCAAGTTCTCTTTCAACAAGTTGTACAAAGTTGACAAGTCCTCTTCTGGGAGACTGCTACCCACCTTTAAGTGGCGTTCAGTGCCTTCTGCATCCATAAAGGTCAACTGCCTTTCACCTTCTACTTCACGGATGAAGGTCCCGCGGACTGCTTCTGGATACAGATCCGACTCCTTCAAGGGAGTGATGTCCTCTTCTGATGTCCCACTAGAACCAACTTCTTCTTTTGGTGGAGACTTAGGTTGCTCATTAAGATGTTGGAATGGGATTAAAGCCGTTCCGGGTTTGGTTTCAAGATTAATTACCTCTTGGCTTGAAGACTCATCTTCTGATGATACATCCAGGAACGTCACATAACAAGGACCCTCTGATGCCTGTTGGGTTGGTGGGGCTGATGTTTGTTGGCACGGTGCATCATCATCATCTTTCTTTGGCAAGGATAGGTTAGGACGGCAGGAGCCACACTTGAAAGACGGCTTGCTCTTCTTAATCTATTTCTTATAAAGGTTTCGCATATGAGAAGATTCATTTACCAAACCAAATGGTACCATTGCCATTCTGTCCCATAGCATGAGCTCGTCGGCTTCTGATACTTCTGGAACTTCTTCCTCAAATGTATCCTCTTCAAGTGGGATAGACTCTTCTGGCTCACTTTCATAATCTTCTTCGTCCATATCATATCCATCCTCTTCTGTCTCTGTCTCTGCTTCTGTCTCTGTTGATGCTTCTGCTTCTGCTTCTGCTTCTGTTTCTGTAGGAGCTCTGTAACAGAAGAATAGATTCTCTGGTTCCTCTCCATCCTCTGTCTCTGCTGTGGCCATGTAACAGGGAGAGCAGTACATCCATGCTTCTATCTCACTGTCAGAAGTGATTTCAGAAGGCATTCCTGGTTCAGGCAGGAAGTATTCACCCATTGATAATGGCTTTGCATCTTTTGGAAGTCGGCTTACAGTATCCACTGTTAAAGAATGTGCCACTGTTTTCTTAGGAAGGATCTGTTTGACAGCATCTTCGTCTGCTGATGTTCCATCTGTAGCCTCGTTAGGGGAATCAGAAGATAATTCCAAGGAGGTGGAGCCATGTCCTTTTTGAGAACCATACAGTTTCAGCACCACTTTGTTGGGTCCTCGACCCAAGGTCAAGGTTCCTTTGAACCAATCAGTCCTTGCTCGGGCTTCAAAAAGCCATGGTCTACCTAGTAACAGAGGATAGGATGTACCATAAGAGTTTGGCTTCACCACCAAATAGGTCAGCCAATAATCTTTTCCAGCCACTGTAGTCTTCACATATGGAAGAATGCCCAAAGGCTTGATTCTACTCTGATCCGCCAATCTGATGAGCCATTGGGTTGGTTGCACACCTTGTAAGCCTAGATCCTTCATTGTCACATCTGTCATAATGTTTACTGATGAACCTCCATCAATCAGTGCATTTGCAATGAAGCAGCCTTCTATCCATACGCCAGTCTCTGGAGTACCCGGATCTAGAAAAGCATTAGCCACATCCACTTCTTTTACAGGCTCTGGAGCCTTGTTGGACTTTGTCACTGTGGAGGGAGCAATCCTTAAACCACGTCTTTTTGTCAGTATGCTTTTGAATCTTTTCCGGCAACTGGGAGACAACATCAATAATTGTCGGAATGTGAGGTTTGGTTTAAAGGTATCTAGATCTCTAACTAGATCGTATTCCTTAATAGGATCCACTGGCTTCTCTAATCGGTTAGGGAATGGGGCAACACCCATTTTCATTTTCCCTCTTTCTTCCAACAAAGGCATTACAGGAGCTTCTTCTGCCACTTGTGGCACTTGCTCCTCTCTGTATCCTGGACCTCTGGTCCTGTCTCTGTAACTGTCTCTGTAACTCTCTGTGGCTCTGTAGGGCTCTGTACGGCACTGTTAGGCTCTGTTCTGTTCTGTTCTTCTGGTGGAAGACTGAACTTCACTGTTCTGGCAGGAGGATTATTTTCTTTCTGGATAGGTGGTTCCTTCTGCTTTGCACGAGTGATGGCAGCAACTTCCAATTCCACTAAATTGGAGGTAGGCTCTTGGGCCTTGGACGGACTATCAGTAGCACTATTTTTCACTGGGGCTGGGCTTGGACAGTCTTTTGCAGTGTGGCCTTCTCCTTTGCATCGACTGCATAAGGGCTTGTAATCCACTGACCTTCGAGGATTTGGACAATTTGGTGAGATGTGTCCCTTTTCTCCGCATCTGTAACACTCCACTTCTGATCTCTGACCACCGCCAGACTGTCTTCCTCTGTAACTTTGAGAAGGAAATCTTCTGGGTCCGAAATTAGAACCAAACTCTCTAGGCTTGGGTCCAATATCTTGTGTTGTCATTTTGGATTCCAGCAAGTTAAATCTTGCGTCTTCTTCCTTTCTTCTCCTATCATGCATCTCCTTCAGAGAGCAAATGTCCTCTGTATGGTTCTTTCGCAAACAGTAGGAACAGAAGGCCCCAGGAATGGTTGGTTTCCGTGTACATTTAGTGGCTAAATGGCCTGCTTGATGACACTTACCACACCAAGTATTTGACCGCATCACATCTCTTCCTGCTCCTGCAACGTTGGATATGCTCGCTGTGTTCACTTTCAGCGTCTGTAGTTGCTCTGTAATCACATCCATCAACTCCTTTTTTATGTTTGCAACTGAGTTGGATAAATAATCCTTCAAGCTTTCTCCTCCGGGCGTACTGGCAGGAGGGTTTTGAGGAGGCTCTGTAATCACTGCATAAACTGGTTGGGTTGGTACAGAGGGGTCTCTGTTCTGGTTCTGATTCAGAGCTCCTGTTTGAACTGTTGGCTGTTGACTCCAGTTGGTAGGGTTCCACTGTTGCTGTTGATTTTGCATTGAGGAGATTGGTTGGGACCATTGTTGTTGTGGTTGAGCCATCATTTGAGGCATGGATTGTGGCCACTGTGGATTTGGTACACTGTACTGTGATACTGGGGGCATCTGTTGGTAGGGATAGGGAACAGTCCCTGGAACTGCATTTGGTGGGTACATCATTCCTGGAACCAGAGGAGGTAGGACTCCTCTTCCTGTATTCATTGCTAGTCTAGCTTCCACTTCATCGTACAGTCTTGCACCTTCTGTTGCAGCTTGCAGGGTGGCTGGTCTTTGCAGCTCCACAAACTTACGGACTTCTGGTTGTAATCCTCTGAGAAACACTCCCTTCTGAATGCCATCATCTAGATTATGGTTAGTCCATCTCTTCAGGATGGATTCCATTCGTGAGACATAGGCTTCCACTCTTTCTCCAGAGGACTGACTTAGGTTCATAAATTCCTCTCTCATCCTCTCTTCAAAACCTTCACGCCTGAATTTAGTGAGGAAGGCCAACTTCAGGTCGTCCCATGTGCCAAAAGTTCCTGCTGCTTGTCTCTCATACCACTGAAACGCCGCGCCCTTGAAAGTGGCGGGGAATATCGCTAACCAATGCTCAGGGGTTCTGGCATTGTTAGCCACACATGCTACCATAAACTCTGCTACATGAAGATCGGGGTCTTCATTGTATTCTCCCTTAAAAACTGGCAATGGGACTACATTCGCTGGTCTGTCATCAATATTTCCAGGACGGATCTGGCTTGGAAGTGGACCTCCAGCAGGAGGAGGAAGGGCTTGATGTGCCATTGGGACTTCTGTAAAGAGTTCCGCAAGGGCGTCAAAGGCGGCTTCTGCTGCGAGCTCGCTCTCGGCTCTGATTCTTGCTTTCTCTCTTCTTACGTACCTCTGGACTCGTTCTAACGCTTGCCTTTTTATTGCGTCATTCATCAGGGGGTTGGCTCCACTATGTTGTTAGTGCTCCACTGAGGGTTAACAGAAGGCTTCAGTCTCTGGAGGACTCTCTTGCCAAAATTTCTTCTACTTCTTTCTTTTCAACGTCCCTGAATTTTGCTTTCATGCCACTGCACAGAGGAAGGTATTCGGTTCTGAAGGTGTCAAAATGCATACGTCTGAGCATGGTGGTGGTGCCATCATCATAGTAATGCCAGCTTCTGATGGTTTCAATAGTGTATGTTGTGAAAAACACTCTGTCTACCAACTTCCAATGGGTTGCTAATTGAACAAACAGAAGATTATCAGTACACCAAGCATCCCATGTATCTTGCTGTTGAGCATCCACGAACAAATTCCAACTCTTTTCCTTCTTGTCTTTGTGAACCTCTACAGACCAAGACTCCTGAAGCTTCTTCACAATCTCCCACTTGATGTTGTCTGGAAACTTCTCAATGAATGCCAAATCTTCCATGGATGGTCATTCTCTCTGTTTCTGCTCTTCAGTTTTTTTCCAAACAGTTTGCCACCAAGATGCAAGTTTCTGCTGCTTCAACAGGAAGAGGAAACTGTCCACCACATAGAGCATGCATCATAATGGTGATGTGTTTCCGCCATTGTGGGATGAACTTCTTGTGGAAAGTGGCTTTGATTATGAGAAATTCCAACTCTTCAGTGGAAGAAGGAATTTTACAAACATCCATTGAATTCTTCTCTTCTTGGCAATGCCAATTCCTTCATTTTCAGCCTCTTCTGGTGCTTGTTGATGGCAAGATTCCCCGGCTGCGCACCAAAAACATGGAGCCCCGAGAGGAACACCAAGGAAAAGGGAATTCTCTTGCAAGAAAATCTATCTTGTAACATCAACAAGCTTGTTTATCATGTTTCATATTATCACAATGAAGAAAAGAACACCAGGCACAACAAATCCTCATGCAGCATCATGTAAATCTCCCACGGATTTTAATAGAATCAACCATATTCTTCAACATCTTCACAAAATCCATCAATAGACCAAAGAAAGCAAAGAAATACACCATCTTTGAATGGAAATACATCACATAGTATTCATCTTCAATATCTTCATAGTCTTCTCTCTCAATCTCTCATATACAATCACTTTGTCTCAATAGAATTGACTATCTCTGACTCTCTCTCACACACTCCATCAATAATACATCATATCCTCACTACAATCTCTAAAAATTACTCTCAATAATCACTCTTAGGTCGTGGATACCCCTCCCAAGAGGTATGTCTGATATGAAAGGTCACCAGAGCCACTACAGTGTCTCTTCATAGCTCACTACTGTCACTTCACTCTAGTCTTCTCTTGAGTCTTCAGCAGCTACTTCTTCCACTTCTTTCAGCTCTTTTGCACTTGTATTCACCTATTTCCAAGGCTAGAAAACTTTCCTCAAAGTCACACATACATTCCACAGAACACTTACAGAACAGTCTACAGAACAGTACCAGAATAGCTACAGTACAGAGACAGAACAGAAACAGAACAGAAGCAGAAGCTCTACAGAAGACCTACAGAAGGTTACAGAAGGTCATCAAAACCACATGACTCATTCTCAAACCATTCCAAACTCTCACAAAACATTCAATAAGCTTTCACAATATCTCTTTCTTCATCAATCAATACTCTATCCCTCTTTACAGAAGACAATCAGAACAAAACAGACCAAAACAGAGCAAAACAGAAGGTATACAGAACCATTCAGAACCTATCAGAACATCACAAAACTACCAACAAACATCACGATCTTCCAAAACACAATCAATATCATCTAAAACACTCTCAATCCACTTCCAAATCAATCAATCATCCCTTAAAATCAACCATTCAGCTCTCAAAAACAACAAAAATCAGCCAAAAAACAAGTCATTTCAACACTCAACAAATAGAGTATATTTTTTATCTTTATATCTAAGGGCTTGTGGGTCACCAATGCATATTGCATGTCTGCCTGCCATATAAACAATGATCACAAGACTCAAAGCATTTATAGTCAAGGAAAAAAATATACTACAAATGAGTAAGAGTTTTCATTCTTTTCAAGGACATGTGCCCAAGGCCATGATGTCAAAGAGATACATATGAAACTACATCCATTGCCAAAATATGGTCAATTGACCTAGATACAAACAAGGAGTAGATATTATCAGACTTAGCACCATGTGCAATGACAAGATTTCCATGGTAATCTTCCATGAGGAATCACAAAAGAAATTATATAACATGCATCGTGAGAGTCGATACATGGAATACATCATGAAGAGTAAATATGCAAATTGAACCAAACTAACATCACTAATACCAACTATTTCCAATGCCACGTCATTATCCAAATGGATAGATCCAGTCATACTACGATAGAAGTGAAACCACTCTCTATGAGGGGTTGCATGAAAAGAGTCCCCTGAATCTATCAACTAATACTGAGTATATCCTGACAAAGCATCACTCAACTATGAAGTATCAAGAGAAGAACCTACGAATATGAAATCATCATCAAAATTAGTATGCACAACGTTAATCTCTTCAATCTTAACACTAGAATTACTAGGGACAATGCTATGATCATCGTTTTTGTCATGTGATTTATCATTGATCTTTTCTTTGTGCTTGTCTTCACACATTTTATGGCAATCGAAAATATTAGGTCATTTTTTTGTAGTTTTGTCAATTCTTGAAATAGGTCGTCCCTTAATTCGAAAGCCATACGCCTTACTTTCTGTTGCACAGGGTAGCCACCTTCCTTTAAGGGGATAGTATGAACAACCAAGTGGGGAGGAATGCCTCTCAGCTCATCATAAGTCTAAGAAAAGGTATCACGGAATTCTTGAATCTAGGACACATAGTCCTCCCTTTCCCTCAAATTGTTCATGGACCCTAATTTGATTGGCTGTGAATCATTCATCGTACCAAGGTCTAGATCAATTACATCCATATCTCTTATCCTCTCCTAAGGCTCTTACTTGATGGATATCCTTCGTAGTGGACCCCTTGTTGGATTTGTCACTGGATGACGACTCACTACCAGATGGAGCATCTAATGTTTCTAACTCTGATGAGGATAAAGAAACTCTCTCACTTTGAGGAGATTCAGGATAGGCATCTACTACTACATGTCTCGCACCTACCAAAGATTGGCTGACTAGCCGGTATATCAACCTAATAGTCTTTTTGTAAGATCCATGGCCTGCCTAGCAATACTTGATAGCTAGGTCGCCCGAAAAACCTAATGAGCTTAAAGTTTAGAATACATTCCACATTGGCAAATAGTCACATGGACTTTAGTAATGCAACTTTTAGGTTGTCTTAAACTGTCATTGGCCATTCAAAGAATCATGGAGCGCCTTTTTTTATTTCTAATCCCAACCTCTCCATCAATTCCAAACTCATAACATTGATGGAGGATCATGTGCCCACAATAGCATGGTCAACTAATATTCTATCAATATAAACTGCTACCCTTGGATGATGCTTTTCAGCATGTTCACACCAATCATCCCCTACTCATACTATTCCCAAGGGCTCAACAATATACCTAGTGCAAAGAATCTTCTTAAATTCTTTACACACTCCTAGAGACAACTTAATTAGCTGCAAGAGGTTTACATCTGGCTTAACTTCACAAAGAGAAATCGCTAAATCAAATTCATGATAGCTAGCAAGAGCTTGCTTTTCTTACCAAACCATTCTCTCCTTAGGTCTTTGAACTGGCTTTGGTGCCTCTTTCTTATATTTTGCCTTCTTCTTTGGCAATGCCTTATCCTTCTTGGGGTCAATTTTACCATCTATGGCCTTTAGAGCTCTGCCTTTCATATCAGGATTAAGGACTTGCATTCCCTTATCATCTTGCTTAGAGTTTTCCTCGACAGGTTTTACCTTGTCTTTGTTAACTTCTTTAGCCTTTTGACCTCTTGTAAGGACTCGTAGGTTAGAATCTTAAGTGCCATTGATGCAAAAAGCTTCTATAAGGCTAACTCCACTGCTAGTAGGCAGCTCCTCTACTATAGCTTTCCCTCTTTGTAGTATTTGCTTCGGTCCCTCATCTTGCTGGAGATTATTTCCTTGCACTCGATGATTAACCA
Organism: Lygodium microphyllum; assembly: GCF_053477565.2. Lineage (NCBI taxonomy): Eukaryota > Viridiplantae > Streptophyta > Polypodiopsida > Schizaeales > Lygodiaceae > Lygodium > Lygodium microphyllum. The sequence goes on along the minus strand of NC_141139.1, from coordinate 129,621,558 downwards.
AACTTAGATGTTTACTTCCTTGTTGGAGAGAACTAATCTTGCTCCAACTGACACTAGCTAAATGACAAGACTTCCCACATATGTTGCATTTGACATTTGGACAATTTCTAGGGAAATCTTGGCCGCTACACCACTTACAACTAAATCTTGAGGGGGCACCCTCTTCAAGGCATCAATTCCCTATCAAATTCTATTGTTTCTTAAGGAAATTGACATCAACGCCTATTCTTCTATATTTTTCAGTAATCATGTAAGTATAGTGCTTCATCATATCCTTAACTTTGCCAAGGACATTCGAGGCACTTGACTCATAGCTGCAATCATCTACTTGTTTTCCCATTGGCCTAACCACTTGATTACGAATTGGCTATTGATTTCGTATAACAATAGTGGATTTATCATTTGGCTTCCAACATTTGGTGGAGCCATCTGACTAGCCATAGGCATGGTCACACTAGGAGGAGCTAGCAACATGGGCGCATTTTGTGGATCATGCTTCCTCTCCCATTAGGGGACTCGTGGGTATCCCTTAACCTCCATTTGTCAATGCCAAATTATTTCCAACACCTAGACTCGGATTTCAATTTTCCCTAGAGGTATAGCCACTTGTAATCATGATTCTACCTCCTCTGCTCTTGTAATAGCCGTATCAATGTCGGCAAGAGCAACACTGCTTAACTGCACTTGAATGTATCCCATTCGAAAAGTATTGCAATGGAGTAGCAACTAGAATAGGAATATAGGTTTGCAACTTACGAAATACTTTCTTCATTTTCTTAGCATACCACAAACATTTTCATGAGGTTCTTGATGTGTTACATTGAGAACATGTAGCCAATACTGACCTCCCCTTTTAGGGGAAAGCTCTCTTTGAAAGGCCGCAAAAAGAAGAAGTTAATCATAGTTATGGTTCCAACTTCTAGGCTATGATACCATGCTATAGCTAGTCCTTTCAAAGTCATATTAAAGAACATCATCAAGTGTCCTTCATCTTGAATTCAATAATTAAACATTAACTTTTGGAATTCATTGATATGAAGTTCTGCATCTTCTTCTGCTAACCCATTAAAAATGAGAAGACAAAACCCTAAGGTTGGCAAATCCGATGTCCCTACTACTCGAATTGCAATGGATTGCGCCATGGTGACAACCAAATTTGCTAAAGGAGTTTGAATGATCAAGACTATTACTTCACTTGAAGTGGACTAACTGCCTAGAAGGGGGAAAGTAATAGAACTTCCTCCTCCTAAATGAATAGCTAACGAACTATGCGTCGAGCTAGCATTTCTAAGACCCCACCCTTATAGGGATATTAGACTACTCCTTTGCAGAGAATATCTTCTAAAAATTTTGGCCCGTTGTCTAGCCCTTTCAACTCTTTCTTTCTTCTAAAGTTTGGCTTGATGGTCTTTTGGATCTATGCTAGTGCCTTTTGGCATACACTAATGAGATGGTCCCTATTGTCCAAGATTCAAAAATTGCCACTTATTAGCAGCTCCTAGAAAATGCACCACTTGTCACCTCAAACCTAAAACGGGCCTGACACTAACTAGACCTAAAATGGGCCCGACATTAGTAAATGCACCACTTGTCACCTCAAACCTAAAATGGGCCCGACACTAACTCAGACCTAAAACGGGCCCTACACTAGCAAATGCACTACTTGTCACCTCAGACCTAAAATAGGCCCGACACTAACTCAAACCTAAAACGGGCCCGACACTAGCAAATGCACCACTTGTCATCTCAGACCTAAAACAGGCCCGACACTAACTCTAAGGCACTAGCCATGCCTCTACTACTCATCTAAAACTAGCCCACATGGCCTCACAGGGCTAGGAGCATCTATAAACTTTGCATTTATACAATTTTATAGTCCAACAAATAATTTTTTTCCCACTCCTCAGAGGGAGTTCCTAAACATCTTGGTGTTATACACCATGTAGCACACACATAGGGAGCATCCCTCGATTGACCATTATGGCTCCACTAGGGCTCTTCTACACCTCGCGGATTGGCTCCAAGATGTATCGTGAACATAAAACACATTTGAAACAAAGTCAAATCTTTCAATTAAATGATCTAGGAGATGATAGATAAACCTCACCAAATACCTACAACTTGGGATACCTCCCACTCTCAGCATTGGTCATCATTCATACAAACAAGTGCTATGCATCCAAGATTTATGATACCATATGGTGCATCAATGCAAGTTGTATATGACCATTGTCTCAAATAAACTTAACCATTGAAAATCAGCAACGTGAAAGTATGAAGACAATTCTTTTCATGATTTTCTTTTTCTATGATAGTGCTTCATTGCTTAGGGCTAGCACCAAGCTTCCTCGTGCTACTAGTCCCTTTTTAATTTAAACAACCACAAAATCTAAATGATACGTGTTAATCCTCATACGAACAAGGTGGAAAATTTGGAAAATATAAAGTAGAAGATAAGGCCAAGGCAAAAGTGAAACAAAAGACGAAGGCACGCCAAGAAATATATGGAAATATAAGAAGTGTAGAAAAGACCTAAATCAAGGAGAAAGGCGCACAAGAAAAAGTGCAAGTCAATACTTTTGTAAAAGAGCGCAAGGCGCACCATAATTTATTGTAAGTGCGTAGGGCTCTCACCTATGCAAATTATAAAGGTAGATGGGTGGTAGGAAGGAAGCTAGGAAGATAGGAGGACAATGGGAAAAAGGGCCTAGGCTATGGCCGGCCATGTAGAAAAGGGGATAAGGGGATGACCACCCAAAGGGGATTTAGGGTTTTGTATATAAAGTTGAAAAGTGAATGAGAAGCTCATTCTTGTGTGTGGACAAAAGTAGCTTCTTCTTCTTCTTCTTCTTCTTCTTCTTCTTCTTCTTCTTCTTCTTCTTCTTCTTCGTCTTGCTTGCTTGCTTGCTTGAGCTTGTGCTCGAGAGAGGGAGTGTGAGAGTGTGAGGGAGTGAGTGTGTTGTTGAGATTCAAGCTCATAGCTTTTGGTTAGTCATTTATCCTAGTTGAATAAGGAGGTTAAGCCATACTGACTTAACTATGATTAGATCTAGGTCACTTGGTTTTGTAGGTGTGTAGTATACAGTTGACTTTACACTGTGTTGAAGAAATGGAATGAGGGAGCATGTCTGCTGCCCTTTGAGCCTGTGCCTTCTGTCTATCTCTCTCTTAATGACTAATATGGTATTAGAGTTATTCTTGTTATTGTGGTAGGAGGTTCATTTACCCCACCATCTGCAAACATGATGAAAACACCTCCAAACACGCCACTGGCTCTATGGCCATTGCAAGGAAGAATGTGCATCCATGGTCATATTGTTCCTAAAAGGTACGCGTTTGTCTACCACAGCACTATTGGTATGTACATTCTTGCAACCATAGAAGCAAAGCACGGAAGTGAACCCAATTTGAGGGTGGAAAGACGATGACTTGACAAGCCTAGAGGCTCGTCTGGTGCAAATTTTGAATGCTAAATGCATAACTCAAGCAAGATTGCTTGCAATGAACGTGCTAAACTTCACCAGTTGTCTGTGTCCTCCTCAACATGGATGTTAGTCTATCTCCGCTACTATGAATCCATTCCCTAATTATATACAAGCAGGTGAAGCCAAGTGCCTCATGACAAACCGAATATCCTCCACAATGCGGTAGTTAGGCGTGCCAGCCAAAGGGCACTTACTTACTAATAAATGTCTGTAGGAAAGAAAGACATATTTCAAAGTTTCTAGCAGCATGTCCAAAAGTCCCAGATCAAAGGCCACCAGCCAAGGCATAAGTGTTGGGACAGTAAATATCTGTACAGAGAAATTGTCGAGGGTGGGATGATCTCTCATCCGGCTTCCAACTAGTAGTTTTGACTCTTTAAATGAGGGTACCAAGCAATAAATGCCCTTGCAAATTGAAATTTCAAACCTAGATCACCCATGAGCTTAAATAATAGCTCATGTAACTTATTCACAACTTTGATTGGTAAAAAAACATTCACTCCTCAACATAACATCCAGTAGGCCAAGCCTGTCTGAAGCTATCAACCCATCTATGAATGTGAGCATGCTCTCACTGCAGTTACAAAAGTTATGCTATTGTCAGATGATGTCATTGACAGCATCCTTGATAAGACTTTTGCAGAGGCAGTATCCCATATGAGCTATTTTTAGTGCTAGGAGTCATGTATGAGACATCAAGAAGGGCAAAGATATAAGTGAAGAGCCAGTCCAATGCAGTAGCCATCTCCTACCATGCAGAAGACATTGCCCATCCTGGCTCTGCTAATGCATTTGTTCACAGTCAAAGTCTTGGCTCCATGTACAAGCTTCCTCTGTTGTACATTCAAACTGTGATGTTGGATTGGAGAGAGGAAAAATAATGGGTTTCTCATTGAGGGCTGTTGGAACATCTGAATTACTAGTTGTATTTCAAGGTTAAGCTTGTCTAGTACGCAATAGTCTACTTATCAGTAAGAGTTGCATGCTTTATAGCTATCTGAGCATGTATGGTTGTGTGCTTTTGGAGAATAACCATTAGTATTCAATATGGACAGCAAGAAAGAAATGTGCCAGTTTTTCTATGGACTATGAAAACAATTTAGCAAGTCATGTTTACCTTATGCAGCGACAAGTCCTGAGTAGTAAATTCAAGGGTACAATTGGTATCAATATTTGAAGCTTGTATTTGGCTTATGTTTGCAGCAACAGTCAGTTGAAGGAATACGGAGTATCTATTTCCTGCATGTATTGGATCTTATGCAGTCATCATATCAGATTGGAATGCAAAGTTGTTGATGCATTGTAATTGCAGTTAAATGAAAATAAAAGACATGTACTGTTTGAAAATGCAATAGTGGTTATTGCTACAGTTTTACAATAAAAACTAGTTCTACTACAGGTCAAGGAAGTATATTACATGCTGGCATTTTAGAAAATTGACTAGTTTTGTAAAGCTGGAATGTTTTGAGCATTAAATACTCAATTTTCTGATTTACTACAGCTTTTGCAGTGGGGCTGACTGTTAACAGTTTTTGGTAAGACTATGTGGCATTGTTGCCTAAAGAGTTAAACAAGCATTGGTGCTTTGCCACATGTTTGGAAGTGTATGATATTGATGTGAAGTAAAATTTACTAGTTTTTTTTGCAAAGCTGAAGACCTTGAAAATGGCAAACACAAGAGAGAAGGATACTATCACTCAGATAGTTGGACTACAACAATTTTGTTCTATGGAAATTCAGGACGTCTAATTTCTTAATTGGAAGAGACTATTGGGACCTAGTCATCACAAGTTTTGAAGATGAGCCCAAGCTACCGGAGGGTAGAACTCCAACACAAGATTAGTTAAAGGCACACAGGACTTGGTTAGACACAAAGGCACACAGGACTTGGTTAGTCTTGCATTGGCCGTCATTATGTGTGTCAGACACAAAGGCTATGCAAATTGCAAACTATACTTTCCCAAAAGCCGCTTGGGACTTATTGATGAAGAATTATGGGCATGTCACACATGCGAGAAGACACAACTGAAGAAAAAGTTCAGCCACATATCCAGGAATGGAAGGCCTATTGAAGACTATGTTAGCAAGATTAAATCCATTGCAAAACAACTAGGCTCAACTGGAGTTGAAGTTGAGGATGATGATTTGGTGGCTACCACCCTCCATGGACTTGGACATGAATATAAGCAATTTGATACTTCCATTTGAGTGCGTCAAGAGCAGCCTGACTTTGATGAACTTGTAGCACTTTTATTGAATGAAGAAGTGAAACTTGGATTCAATACAAGCTCAAGTGGATCTAAAAACAGCAAGGATAACGTCTTCTACTCCAATCAAAGGGGTAGAGGTGGAAGAGGAATATCAAATTTTAGAGGAAGAGGTGCTAGAAATGCATATGCAACTTGTGGATAGCAAGCTACCGGATGGAAAAATAGGTAACCTCAAGCAAATAGAGGTGCCTCAAATGCTCTAGAAGAGGGGGTTATTCAGCTAGGGGAAGAGGCACTTAGTAGCAGTCTCAAATGATTCATGGACAACAATCAAATGCAAATAAGGATTGTCATTATTGTGTCAAATATGGGCATGTAGCTAAGGATTTCTACAAGAATCAGAATGATCAGAGAGCAAGAGGAAAGCAACATGGTAATTATGCTTCTTCTAGTGGTATGCAGGAGGATGACAGGTTGTTTGCTATGCAACATGTGACGAAAGGGTTGCCTACACAAGGCAAAGCAGATAATGTATGGTACATAGACTCAAGGGCATCTAACGACATGACTCCTCATGGAGAGTGGTTTGACACATTGGTAGAAGGTACTCATGGATATGTTTGCATAGGGGATGATACGCAGCATGACATTTTGCATACAGGTACTGTTCCCTTGATGATGCATGGTGACAAGAAAAAAAGTCTCTATGATGTGTTACATGTACCCTCCATAACTAAAAACTTACTTTCTATGGGAAGAATGGCTGAACAGAATTTACAAGTTAGATTCAATAGAGATGTATGCTACATTGAAGAGTATCGTCAAGGATGCAAACTCATTGCTAAAGGCAAAATAAATGGCAGGATGTTTACATTGGATATAAAAATTCCAGCATTGAATGCTGCTATGTACTCACATAACAATGTTGCAATAAGGGACATTGAGATATGGCATAAAAGGATCCGGTCATGTAAATGTTCAAAAGTTGAAGAATATGTAGCATAAGCAAGTTGTACTTGGACTTCCTAAGTTCAAGCATGTGGAATTGGGACATGTATGTCAATCTTATCAATTTTTGGGAAGCAATCAAGGCTACCATTTATGATGCATGTAAGCACTACTACTAGACCATTACAGCTTGTACATTCTGATGTATGGGGACCCTCACATAATGCATCTCTTGGGGAATCACATTACTAGGTGTCATTCATAGATGACTATAGTAGGTACACATGGTTGTATGTGCTGAAGCACAAGAGTGATGTCATTGATGCTTTTCAGGACTTCAAGAGACATGCGGAGAAAGAATTTGCTTGCTACATCTCATGCTTGAGATTTGATAGTGGTGGAGAATATGTTTCTAAAGACTTTGATCACTTCTTGGCAGCTCATGGGATTAAAAGGCAATTGACATGCATGTACACACCACAACAAAATGGTGTGGCAGAAAAGAAAAATAGGGTGATCATGAAATCGGCTAGAGCCATGTTGAATGAGAAGAGCCTACCAAATGCATATTGGGCAAAGGCTGTAATGACTACAATGTATGTCATGAATCATACACCAACAACAAGAATACATGAGGTGACTCCTCATGAGAGGATTTTTGGGATAAAGTTGGAAGGTTAAAAAACCCTGCAAAGCTGCAAGATTTGGTTTGTAAAGTTGTCACTTTTAAAGATCTGATCCCTTCTCTATCATCCCACAACCTCAAGAAGCATACTAGCTTTCCTCAAGTACACCCATGAGGTTTACAACCTCAACAACACGTAGAGATCCCAAGCTACTTAGTGTGAGGACGACTTCAATGATGAAGACTAGATGAGCATATTTGCTAAGCTTCCTATAAGAGAGATAGAAAAGTGAAATGCAAGTTAGTAAAGAAGGAGTTCTAGCCAAAATTCTACACATTGTTCAAGTGGGTCTATCAAGAACCTCTTGGGAATTACAACATGTGGACATGAAGGCATTTGCTAGAAGGCTCCTTTATGAGCATCTTATAGGCTTGACTAATTGACTAGCATTTGCAAATAGCATCTTGGCCAACATGGAGTTGAGAAATGTCCTTGCAAAAAATAAGAGGTAGAAAACATGCCACTCAAATACTACACCTCAGAGTTCTTGATAGTTGATGATGGTCACAAAAGTTAAAGATGTTGATGCACATAGGGGGTCTATTTTGAACTTATTGGTAAAATGCATTTTGGCCACTAGTGCTTGCTCATTTATAGTATCTCTTGGATTTGATGGAAAGCAACCATCACATGACTTTTTCATAACTTATAGAGATTACACAGTAGCTAGATGGGCAGAAGACTAAAGTTCACTATAAGGAGGATGATGGGCCTAATTGGAAGTTTAACAAGATAGCTTGAAGATGCCAAAACTTCTTTTCTAGAGCTATAATCAACTAGGCTTTTTGATACTACCAAGAGTGAAGAGTTGAGAAGTATAGTAACTATACTCTCAATGAGCATTGAGACCCTTTAGGCTAAATTTCAAAATACTAGCCTTGCTGATAATGGAACTGCTATTCAAAGAGTTTGACATGAAAGAATTGTATAAAATATCAAAGGTTCCTATATTAAATCTATTAAACAAATGCAAGGTACAAGTTGATATGTTTTCTTGAAAGTCCCACCTCCAAAAAAATATAGTTGGAGATGAAAACTTTATTTTTTGTAATATACTAGTTCTCATAGCAAGTCAAATAACTGGAAATTTATGAATTACACCATGCTTGCAAAGAAATACAAGAAATACACCATGTTTGCAAGGAAGCCATAGCCAAGGTAGCTAGGCATGAAATAGTATTGCCATGGAAGGCTTAGAATCATAGATCTAAGCTGCAACATGAATATTCACCTCATGTTAAGGTGGGAGATGGTATGCACCCCATATCTTGGTGGCTAAGAGCATGCACCCTCTTAGTTGGTGGGAGGAAGGAACCTCAAAGCATGTATTGCTTGAAATGGCAAAAAGATCCCCCACAAGTTACATCTCCACCTTTTATACTTAACCCTAGCCTACTCTAAACTAAGGTGACTTATGCTTTATTACAAGCCATCTCGGCCTAAAAGAGCTTTGTCCTCAAAGCTAAATTTAGAACAAATTATAAGGATGATTACAAAGATAGCTTGAAGCATTAGGAATCATGCTAAAATAAAGCTCCATGTTGATGAAGATCAAAGAAGTTGATGAAGATGGACCACATAAATGGAATAGATTGCTATAAACTGTCCAAAACGTGATGTAGTACGAAATTGGCCATATCTTGAGTTATAAGTGGCCAATTTCTATATGCAAGATATAGAAATGTAGAGGAAAACATGCAATACCCAACCATGCATCAAAATTGAATTTTGATGCCGAAAAGAAAATTTACTTTCTGACAAAAAATTAATATAGCAAGTTGTTTACCGCCTTATTTATGAGTTGTCCTCTTGCTTAAGCCATGAAAATTGTTCCAAATATGATGCTTGTTGCCATGAAGACTCTTCAATAGGAAAACCCTTCCATTTGATAAGGCATTCCACAAGAATATGGTTCCTTAAGACCTTCTCCCACTTGCCAATAATCTTTTCGGGCTCATAGATGATCAAATCATCATCATCCAAGGGAGGTAGCTCTTCAAGAACTTGAATTTGAGGTCCCACATGCTTTTTAAGCTGAGAGACATGGTTATAATATGTCACGGGTAAATATTTTCCTATCTTTTCAGCGTCTACTAGTTTTCTTTGTGTGGTTTTTCAATTCTTGTAATTGTGCTCATGAGGACGCTTCACAATTAAGAGAGGGAGAGTTTATTTTTCTTTTGAGGTGGTGTCGCGATGCTTGTGGTAGTTGTGTTCGTGATGCTAGATGTTCATGACGAAGATGTGCTCATGAGGACACTTCGTAATTAAGTGGGGGAGAAATGACAACATCTAGAAACAATACCTAATATTGCAAAACTTTTTAGCAAAATTGTACACAATTGACACATTGTTACCAACTTTTCACATCAATTTAATGTAGATGTGGTCGAGATTTCGTCTTTGGAGGATGTGTCTTTGAAGTCTGCGAGACAAGTGGAAAATCCTAGTTCGAAGGAGTTTTGTGCTAGAGGGTGGACTTAGGAAAATACCAAGTAGAATTCGATAGCTTTATCTAATCAGAAGGGATTATTTTCAAGTAAGTGGAGTTAATGACATGGATATAACAATTAGTAGACCATGAGTATTAGAGTTAATGTGACAAGATACTAACATGGTTACTTATCCATGAAGAAATAAATGCAAATCAATATTGAGTTGTACTGATCATCCATGCACTTGCCACCAATTTGATGTGCAACTTAGAGATTGGAATATGGAGAAAAATGGTCACTTGCATTATTTTTTACAAATGTATTTACAACAAAAACATGCGGTAAAAAGGTCAATTGTTGGTGGAAGAGGATTAGGAAGGGGAGAGGAAGTCCAAAGGGTGCCAATTGGAGAAGAGGAAGGGGAAAAGGCTAAGTGGAAGAGGAAGAGAAAGGGAGAGGAAGTCCAAAGGCCAATTGGAGAACAGGAAGGGGAGGAGTTAGTGGAAGTTGGAGAGTCATGAAAAGAGAGGGGGGGTACAATCCTATAAAGAGGGAGGGAGAGCAAACTAAAGGGAGGAGGTTAGTGATACACTATCCAAAATAGAGGAAGCAACACTATTAAAAAATCACTACACAAGAAAACCATTAGTAAAGTTATGATGTTAATCATAGTCTTCAGAAATCTCCTTACACAAAGGGTGCAAAAAATTCAATATGAACCCAAATTGGTCCAATACAAATCTATTCTTATATATTTTGCTAGCTACCTCTACTCATTTCTATGTTTCCTTTGAAATCCCATGCCTTCACTTTCACTTCATGTTGCCACTTGGATAACTCTCACTTAAAGTAGATGGGTCCCTAGTTGTGGTCTATATTTGTGTGGTAAAACAAGCTATCTGGAAGCTAGCTTCCCTTAAAGTAGAAAACTCTTCACTAGAGTACTTTGTTCCCTTTGCAATAGGCCACAAAGTAGACACATGAGGTGACACTTTCACTTCCTTCTTCACCACCTTTGTATGTTCCGCATTGTGATTGCTATACCACAACCATTGTGCAATGTACTTATCCTTGTATGCCTATTTTGTCCAAAAACATGGTGTAACCAAACCTATATCACAGATTCAAAGTGTGTTAGTGCAAATTTTCTTGTCCACCATTCCAAAGCACTTCCTAATGCAATGAGCTAGTATCCGGTGTAGTGCCCATTTGTCTTGGGGAACTTCAACCTCATCTACACCCTACAATGTCTCCCCTCTTTTTGTAGGGGTCTCCATACTCTTGCATGAGCCCTCCACTTGATCCACCTCATCTTGAATATATATCTTAGCTAGTCCACTTGCCATTGAATTGTATGAATCATGGACAACCTCTTGCTTTGTGTTGCCTTGAGTCCATGATATATTCTATCCTATATGAACTCAAAGATTCTACATAATCCCTTTTCTTACTCTACAAGGTCTTCTTATCCCATGAATGATTAACTTGTCAAGGTTCCTACAACCACTCCTTGCATGGTCCTTGTGACAATGGAAGGGCTTGGTCTTTGTTGTCTACATGCCCAGGATATTAATGACTCCATAGATGGTCCACATCTAATAAACCTCATGTTGTCATGAACTCCAAGCACTTTGCACATTGAATGTATGCACTCAAAACATATATGACACATGCATCATATAACCATACCTTCCTCTTTCCACCCTCACCAAATAACCAACTAGCATGGACACGCTTAGATAGATTAATAGTTGGAATCTGAGCACATTCCTAGGGACTTTTGCAGGGATTTCATGTTTTCCAAAGTCTCATATCCAACCCACCAATTTCTAATTGCATTTTCTTGTTGAGTAACTTGTTGAGTTGTCTTTGCATGCCTTCATGCCTTGCACAAGTCTATATAATGTCTCTGCGTATTTGAAGGAACTAATTTCTTGGTGTATTTCTATAGGCTTTAGCTCCCATTGAAAAAGACAAGACCGCTCTATCCCTTCCATAACATTTTGAGGCCCTCTACTAAAAATTGTCCTTATAGCCAACCAATTTTCCCCTGTCTCATCCAAGATGAAACAAACAAAGTTTGGTGGGTGGTGCCCACATTGTTTCATGACATTGTTTAGAGTCTTCTAAAACAACGAGTGAGATTCACAATCCTCATCTTTTCTCTTGCACTTGTAATGCTTTCATGTTGTAAATAATTATAAATTAGTTCATAGGAAAAATTATTATCCCTGCAATAGTGATAATCAAAGTACCTGAGGGATACTCACCAAGGATCGTGTACTGAGCACAACATTGTTGCCCAACCATCTATATGATGAGTGTGATCAAAGTGCACCCATGCATTTCTAGATCCCGTATGCATGCATGACACATGCAATTAACTAAATTCACCCCCAAAGTAGGACATTTTGTAGAAATTTTAAACAAATAACATTTTTCCTCGACTCCTCCCTAATCACAAAATCTAGTTCCATGGAAAAAGAGAAACATGTAATGTCATTACAGTTGTGGTATGTTGTCATACCCATCACTAGCTAATGTACTTTATTTGGCCTTTTTTCTAAGATTATTCCCTCAAGACTACCAACATCCACATTAGAGTAGCAAAGAAAAATGTTAAAAACATTTGGATCTAACCCTTTGTTTTGCATGAATGGCACCATTTCTTCTAGGAAGTGATGGAGATCTTTGTCCATTGCCAGTGAGTTGTATTCCTTGGTAAGAGATTAGAACAATATTTGAAGTGCAACCATTCTAATGCTTGTACTGCCTTTGTGTGCAAGATACCCCTTGCTGACTTTTCTGTCCAAGCGACCATGAAAACAAGTGTCATTATATCGTTTTTCATTTGCAAAATATGGACATGTTACACTATGATACTTGAGGCTACCTAGATAATAGCTCAAGCACACATCACATTATATGGCCATTTTTTATTGTGAAGTCTTCGTCCAAACTTGACCATCAAACTTTTGTTCCATTCCATCCATCCATTTCTTTTTTCCAAATGTTGTTGGTAGCTTAGAACACATTGTACCATTATCTAACAATAGGAAGTTGTCAACTTGGACCAGATCATTACATATATCCAATAGCTTCTTTAGTTGACCAGCTCCTACGCTTCTCTTAATCCAATATATAATGATTTTCTATCCCAAATGGTATTTTCTTCATTTTGACCATCAACATGCATTACATCAATATCTTCCTCCAAAGCTGTTCCCTTAAGTGCCTCCAATTCTCTCATATCTTCCTCCATACAATCATATTCTCCATCAATACACATTAGAATTGACTTAGTCCCACTAGGTGTCTTAGTTATAGTTCCATATTGAAACTTGGCATTATACACATGTCCCATCTACTCTCAAACTCAAGGTGGTAGTACTAGAAAGGCTTATTTCTAGCTATAGAGATGTGCACGGGAGCACACGCAGGTAGAAGTACAAGATATGTGGTTATGCCAGACAAAGGTCAAGAAAGAGAAACAACATTGTTTCAGAAGAACAAATTGTCACCTATAGGTATATTTATGATATACATCACATATAATGTAGGTCATAATTGAGTAATGGCTAGTCAGCAAGCCAACTCACTCTCTATTCCTCTCAATTTGCCTCTCTCTCTCTCTCTCTCTCTCTCTCTCTCTCTCTCTCTCTCCATGCCCTTCCTCCACTTCATTCCCTATCTATCTCTCTTTCATAGTAACCAATAGGCTATATAACTATCCATTTTTGACACACCATAGAGAACATTGAGCAGTGACTACTCAATACCTCCAAAAGATCATTAAATTGAGTGAGACACTTACATGACAAATCCCACCCAATATGTAAGAGATGGGAAAGAAGATGCATAGAGGTAGGTATTAAAGGTGAAGGTACCAATCATTTTATGGCTAGTTTTGACATAATACAAGTTTCCTTTATCTTCTCTCTCTCAAGTCTCCTTCATCTTCTCTCTTTCTCAGCTTTTATGGCTACCATGATCTCTCTCTTTCAATATTTCTCTCTCCTCATCACTCTCTTTCTCTCTCTTTTGCAATATTCTCTCTCCTCTTTCTCTCTCTCTAGTCGTGTCCATGGCAAGTGGTATCAGAGCTACTCAAGTTCTTGATCTAGTTAGCCACATTTCATTTAAGGTCTTCCTTTTTAGTCACACAAATCCAAGAACTTCAGATACAAAGGTATAGACATGGTAGGGAGCACTAGAGTGACTAGTGGACATTTCCAAGAAGAAGACAAGCAACATTGAAGACTTTTCAGAATCTGGAGGCAAAAGGAGGAAGCAATGCAGCCCTGGCACCATGTTGAAAAGCTTTTCCAGTCCCCTAGCGGAGAACACCCGAAAATACTAGTAGTGGCAAGGAAGACAACTAAAGGCTTGGAAGGGGGCTAGCTGGGAGCACTTAGGCATGACTGAGAATCCAGGCTGTGGCAATGTGATTGCAATAGGGAGGTTGGCTTGCAGCTTTCATGCACTCTCTTGGAATACAATCCTACCTAGTGTGCTTACCTCGTACTCATCGAAGCTTTATTTCGGATGGGATGATCCCCTTTCTGGCTGAGTCCCTAGCTTGAGTTTCCATGAAGCTCTCTCCCCGCGACCCAACGAACTCCTTTCTGAGGCAATCCACAGGCAGACAAGAAGCTGATGCTGGAGGAGCAGAGAATCACTTACCATCTGATAAAGCAGGAGGATCTGAGAGGCTTCTTGGGCCGGCAGAGCCATTGATGTGTTGCCTGTTCATTTACCTCAAGTATCGCAGCAGGAGAACACAAAGAGGGAGGAAGGAAGAAAACAACAAGACAACGAAAAGGCACATCATTTTTTTTTCCTCTCCCATTCGATCCATCTCTGCTACTACGGGTCACTCCCACATAGGCCTGCCAATGTCATCATGTATTCCAACAGGCATTCAAGGTTGGAATCGAATTTGATGTGATGCACTACAGCTAGCTTCATGGATAGAAACTCCACTTGCCTCTACAAGGATTGCACATAGTTTATGATTTCATCCAAAATGACAGCTTTGCCAGTCGCCTTCCCACAGCTTGGGACAAGATCTTGCAAATATTTCATTCTCTCGCTGATCTTCTCTCTCTTTTGCTCGATTTTCACAGAGTACTGTATGAGTAGAGTTCTTCCTTTGTTGCTGAACTCTGGAAAAGTGGCTGATATGGAGTAGAATCGAGAATCGGGATAGGTTTGAATGCCTTTGTCATTAGGGTCAGCATACCACTTCCCGGCAGTATGGAGCCAATTTCCTGTTAATCCTTCACTCTTCTTGTAATCTGATTTCACCCAACGGCTCTTCCAGCCATCCTCAAAATGCTCTTTGAAGATGATTTTTGCAACAGACAAGCCAAGGAAGGCCAGGAGGAGGAGGAACCACTGCAGGTGCGAGGGGATGGACATAGCAGTGTCGCTCTGTGTGCCGTCAAAACGGGAACAGGAAATGGCGAAATGGCATGCTAGCCCGTTCTACTGAAATCATATCAAGAAACGGTTTGATTGTGCCATTTTTCGACTGTATCTGTGAATGCAAGCTCCGAACCATCTGAATGCTTTTTAGCAGTTGCCCGATCATGTATTTGACTTTCCTTTACCTGAGCTGAATCCTGTAAGGTAGTTCTACCATGCATATTTAGACCTGAAGTTACGACATTACCCTTCGCTGAAGCTAGAGGAGGATCATCCTCCAAATGTGTGTGAAACTGGATGACCAATGCAGAAGGTGCCCTTGCAAGTTGGAAAATCTGAATATGTTCTAAAACAGGGAGAGAAACTGCTGCCATATTCAGAATTCTTTGACAAGAATTCGAATTTTATCTTGCAACATCAAAGCCTCAAGAGTTCTACAACAAGGGATTCCGATTCCTTGGCTGAGTAAAGGACACCATGCAAAGGCTTTTATTGCTGCTCGGTGATCTCCAAATCGATACAGACAATCAGTTGATCCGTCATGGTTAATTAATCTACTGTCTTGATTTCCAGATGATAAAACAGGCTCATAGCAATATGGTTCCCGTCTTGAGAAACTGCTAAAATATTTTTGGTGCTCCAGTCCACAAAACTTATATGAAGATACACTTTTCCGACATCATTAATACACTCTTCTGAGTACAACTGTTCAAAATTGTCAAGTTCTTCATTGATTCCCAAAGAAGGAAAGATTGAAGCGAGAAATGTCAACGTCCAATATAGCACTGCGGGTTGGGATAAAGGAGCATGATAATCTAACCACGAGAATAGTATAGAGCCATTACTGGCGAAAAGCTTTAGATCAAAAGCATTCTGGCATGAAGTGAGCACCTGGGGCAGGATCTGCCAGATAATTTCTTTGAGTTTCTTCAGTGATGGTAACACTTCGAATGCAGGAGATTCAGGATCATTGATGCTTGCTAGACAACATTGTTGTAGCAGAATCATTATCAACCTCCTTGACAGACTGATCAATCATCTCTGTGACTGCGTTGTTCCCAATCTAGACATCAGACCTGACTGAGCCATTCAACTCTTCAAGAATTGAGAGCAGGAGGCCATTTCCATAGGCACCTTCCTTGACAATCAAATTCACTGCCATGCTCCCAAATGTCTTCCAAAAAACAACCATGGTATGTGACCAAAACACCTGAATCCAGTAAGGGTCTGCTGTCTGCTTGCAGATCTTTGTGGCTGCCAACTACATACACTTGCAAATCATTAGCACTTCTCTCTTGGAACTCATAGAAAACAATAACCTTCTTTAACATTTCTCTGGCAGCATCTATATTTTCCTGGGCTTTCTCCTACTGTTGACAGATAAAAGAAGCTATGTTCTCCTATGTTCTCCTATTGGAGAACTGCTTCAGCTTCTTCGGAGATACTGTGCTGATGAATTTTGCTACTACATTTACCTTGAGACATTGATCTTGCTGTCATCTTTGGTTTTGCTTGCCTTATGAGATTTTTTGAAAGCAACTTGATTACAATGGCAACAACTGAGAT
The DNA here is from genome assembly GCF_053477565.2 of Lygodium microphyllum. NCBI lineage: Eukaryota > Viridiplantae > Streptophyta > Polypodiopsida > Schizaeales > Lygodiaceae > Lygodium > Lygodium microphyllum. Next base: position 129,604,801 of record NC_141139.1, on the reverse strand, counting down.
CAATAGCTCCAGCTCTATTGAACAAGGTTGTCTTCAAACGCAGGCTAATATGGATAAACTTGGAGCTTTAATTGATCGGTATATTGCTCTTATGAAGGTGGACAGAGAAAATAGAGCAAGACTTGAATCAAGTATGGATTTTCATCACCTTGAGTATTATCAACAGCATGATGAGTATTGTGGCCATGATGATGAGTATTCTTATGGGCATTATGCACCCAATGCTTATGCTTATGGCCAACATGTATATGCTGATGATACACACTATGATCTACATGCATCTTATGAATATGGACAACAACAACATGCACACGAACATGAGCAATGTGCAAGTACAACTGGATAGCATGTTAATACTTGTAGATATGATATACCATGTCATGATGCAAAGTATCATTCCATTGAACCTTGGCAATAGAATGGCTATTATGGGAATTAACATGGTTATGCTTCTAAGCATCCATCTTTTCAGCAACATAGTCATGATTATACATATGACCTTCCTTGATTCAACAGTCTCATTCTTATGGACGTGATGATAATGGATGTGCTTACTAATACTCTTCTAGCTTTGATCATTAGCAAGTTCATAGCTACCATGGTATCCTATGTCCCAATTAGTTTATACCTCATGATCACCCAAATGTAATGATGAGTTCTTTTCAAGGTGATCATGAAGAAGATGAGAGCATTAAGCAAGCTAAACAACAAGAAGGGGATAATGAGCACCATGATTAACATGAAGATGAGCAAGAAGAAGACAATAACTAAAAATATATACAAGAAGGGAATAATGAAGAGCAAGATGTACAAGATGATTTCATATTAGTTGAAGAATCACATGAGGCACTCATAGATGTGGACGGTTATGTTGAAGGTTTTAGAGTCTTGGAGAAACCTCATGATGATCTTATTGAGCATCATTTTACACTTAATCAACATGAAGACCAAGCATATGAAGAAGACCCAGCTAATCAGCAAGATGATCCTCTAGTAGAAGACAATGTATATGAAAGATCACTTGGTAAGTGATTAGCCTTATGGACCATTTGAGGATCAATATGAGCATGCTGAAAATGAAGACTCTAAAGTTCTTGATCATGCTTATGATGGATTAATTGAGAATATGCATCAATTCACACTCAATCAGAGTCTACACCAACTCGAATATGAGCGTTATGCATATGATTATGGTTATGAAGAGTTGGATAATGATTTTGATCACTAGTATGCTAATAATAAGGATGTGCATGAGACTCATGATGGCTATAATTTGATGGATGATAGATATGATTATGGTTATGATTGTGAGGATCTTTCTTCCTACCCTTTGATGGTATACCTTTTGATCCAAGAGGTTATGGGCAGGATTTTGCACCTTCGTTAGGCCAACATCCATATTGGGGTCCGAATGTTGATCTTTCAAAGGTTTATTTGGATGAAGACTAGTCATTTTATCTCTTATTCTACTGCAGACAGTTTGTAGGCAACTCTCTGTTTTGGCTCAGCTTTAATTTTTATTTGATTACAAAGGAGTCACACTTATATGGGCTGAAAGTATGTTCAATGAACTTTCTTTTGACTCATAGAACACTTGATTTGGATGTGGCCATCAAAAGATATCTTGATTTTACTACAGCAGGGTCTGCAGTAGACATGAAGTTGCCTATTGTTTGCCAGGTGTCCTTCTTTGAAGTTATGGGGTGGTCTAGTTCTTAGTTTTATCATTTCAAATGGATATCCATATGGTCTATTTACTTTTCCACTTTTGATTCCATCCATTACTTAGTACATATTAGTGATTTTTCTATTTTTGTAGCCACTTGTAAAACAGAGTAATACTCTGATTCCCTTTACATTCAGCCATTGTAAATAGTACATGAATTTTTTTAAGGACAAAAACTTCTTTTGAGTGGGGATGGAATGCAAGAGATGGGAAAAAAGGTACATAGAGGCAGGTATAAAAGGTGAAGGTACCAGTCATTTTGTAGCCAATTTTGACATAATACAAGTCTCCTTCATCTTCTCTCTTTCTCAGCTTTCATGGCTGCCATCTCTCTCTTTCAGTCTTTCTCACTCATTTTCTAGTCTTTCTCTTACTCCTCATCACTCTCATTCTCTCTCTTCCACAACTCTTCTTCTCTCTCCTCTGTAGTGTTCTCTCTCCTCTTTCTCACTCTCCAATCCTCTCCATGACACAATATAAGGTGATTTTGCTTTTGTCCACCCTCACTAAAGTGAAATATTATTTCCTAAGATGGTAAAAAATCCTAGCACATCCCATCATAACATAATGCACACACTCAACCCTTGCATAGGGAAACCTATTAGTGTGGAGACTTACATTCCCTTTTTCAAGTCACAAGTGTAGATTCTAGTCTTAACTTCCATAGGCACACTAATCCTCTATGCATGAGTGAACTTAGGATGGATACACTCACAATGTATTTCAAGGACATACATCCTAGATGTCATCAAAATCTTGGGTTAGTTAAAGTTGCCATGAGCAGGACACAAGCCACCTATACCTAGGTGCAAGGTAGAACTAAGCATTGTACAGTTGGCCTTATGTTACCCATGGGACTACATTAGGTTTGGATATCATTCTTACGAGTTGCACATCCTATTTTGAGTTTACATAGACCATCTTCATACTCATTAAATTCTAGGAGCTTAAACATATGTACTCTACCAGTAGGACCCTCCCACAACTCAAGATAATTGATCAAACCCTATGATGTATTTCTAATCCTAGCCACATCCATAAATCTTGGCCACTTATCTTTTAGAGTATTCCCATTAGCATGCCTTACCTAAGACCACCACACACACTCCCTAGGGACCCTCTTCACATATTCTCAAACACTTAGCCATCCACATACATGGAGAACATGAGCACCCCATAAGGTTGACACAAACACTTGACACTAAAGCACCCATTTTCTCTTTCCATAATGAAAATGGGCATGGGTTGCCCTTGTCTTTCTTTCCCTTCTAGATTCATGAAGGTTTTTGGAGTATCAAACCCAATAAGGGACCAAATGTGCCAAAGTACTATGAATACAAAAACTCAAGCTACTACAACAACCACCTTTGGAGACTTAACATGTACGTGACAAACCAAACAACCCTCATGAACATTGGAAGCTATTGGTCAATTATACCTTTGTATCTTGAAGAAGCTACATGGATGGTTTTGGTATTGTTTTAGTATTCTTTCTCTATTTTTCTCCTTCTCTTAATGACAACTATTAGGATCATGTGTAATACTTTCGAAGGGGCAGGGGAGGGGGGAGTCATTATGTATAAAATTGTGTATCACGTGAGTTCAAAAGAAGGGAATATAAAAAACAATAACATTACATATATACATTCATAGAAGGAAATACTTTTAATTACATATATTTATTCATAGAAGGGGTTTTTATATTCATATATAGATTTTTTAATAGAAGGGTATCATTAATTTCTAAAATTGACCTAAGAGGGGTATGATGAACATCAATTAGTAAACATAATACCCTTGTTATTAGGGTACTATACCCACTTTCCAGAGGCATAATTTTATGGAGTCTAGGTGAACATACTAACCCATTTGTACATTATTGAACTTGATTGTGTCAACTACATGGTGATTTCACACACACACACACGCACACACACACAAAGAGAAAGAGAGAGAGAGTGTGTGTGTGAGAGAGAGAGAGAGAGAGACAGAGGCATAATTCAAACTACTTACATACACAATAAATAGGTTTCTTCTATCATTTTTCCTTAAGTTCAAATGTCATTTAATGGGTACGTGAAATATGCAACCGTGGTAAAACCACTTTAATGTCTTGAGGGATTCAAGATGGGAAACTTATAGAATCACCTAAGTGCAAGGGATGGGGACTTTTTGAAAAAATATGTAAGCATATGTATGGGTGGGCCCCCATTAATCCCCCCCCCCCCCCAACAAGCTTACACACACATACACACACACACATAGAGAGAGAGAGAGGGAGAGAGAGAGAGAGAGGATTAATTCAAACTACTTACATACACAAAAAATAGGTTTCTTCGATCATTTTCCCTTAAGTTCGAATGTCATTTAATGGGTAAGTGAAATATGCAACCATGGTAAAAACCACTTTAATGTCTTAAGGGATTCAATATGGGAAACTTATAGAATCACCTAAGTGCAAGGGATGGGGACTTTTTGAAAAAATATGTAAGCATATGTAATACGGCTAGGCCCCCATTAATCCCCCCCCCCCCCCCCCCCCCAAAGCTTACACACACAGACTGAGAGATAGGCATAATTCAAACTACTTACATACACGAAAAAATAGGTTTCTTCAAATCATTTTTCCTTAAGTTCAAATCTCATTTAATGGGTAAGTGAAGTATGCAACCATGGTAAAACCACTTTAATGTCTTTGAGGGATTCAACATGGGAAACTTATAGAATCACCTAAGTGTAAGCGATGGGGACTTTTTGAAAAAATATGTAAGCGTATGTATGGGTAGGCCCCCATAAATCCCCCCCCCCCCCCCAAGCTTAAAAACAAGGGAGAGGACTGGATACATGGTAGGTGGAAGGGGGATTTGGATATAACCGAGAGAGAGAGAGAGAGAGAGAGAGAGAGAGAGAGAGAGAGAGAGAGAGAGAGAGAGAGAGAGAGAGAGAGAGAGAGAGAGAGAGAGAGAGAGAGAGAGAGAGAGAGAGAGAGAGAGAGAGAGAGAGAGAGAGAGAGAGAGAGAGAGAGAGAGAGAGAGAGAGAGATGGAAGGTGTATGTTTGAGTTGCACCACTAGGAATTCATATGGTATGCTTAACTAGTTTATCACACGCTACCCTCTATATAGTATTCTTCTCTACTTCAAGCTATGGTGATGTTTGGTTAGTCAAGTGACTTTTCTTGTGAAAATTTTATACAAATGATAAGAGGGGCATACCTAAGAGATTCACCATGGGAAATTGATGGAATCATGTCAATACACAACATGCAAGGGGGTCTTTTCTCAAAAATTACATTAGTGTATACATAAGGGGTAGGCCCCATTAAGTGTCCTCTTTGAGCTTAAATATAAGGGAGGGGTGCGGTTTAGCTTGACGGGGGACTAGGGCATAAGCTTGAGGATGTGAGGATACATACACATATACACTCTTGTTTCTATGTATACTCAATCTTGTGTTCTTTAGCTAGGTCCAATCAACTTGACATTTAAATAGTTGCAACCACAAGTAGGCTTTTATATGGAAAGTCTAAATGTGTGGCATAATAGTTTAAGAGGTTGAACATTAAGATGATTTGACTTGTGGAGATGAATGACCATTTAAAGATGTGTGGAGTTGAAGAACCTATTAAGATGGGTATCTATCTCTAAGATGTTAGGGGGAGGTGAGTAAACATTCATGGAGGTTCCCAAAAAAGTACAAATAAGTGCTTCTCTACTAGCTTTGGTGGAAGTTCTCACTACTAGAAGTGCATGCCTAAAATTGAGCCTCATTCAAGAATGGAAATGGAGGTTCAAGCCTTTACATAAGACTATTATGGTACCAGGCGTTCTACTTGGCATGCCACCACTTTGGCAACTAGGAAATGCACTTTTCCTTTTGTCATACTTTCTTGAAGAGAATCATGCCATCTCTCCACCATATGTCACATATTGCACCCATGTAGTTAAATATACTTGTTCATTCCTTTCTAATAGACCATGTGGTTTGTTTCCATCCACTATACTAGATCATCAATTAGAGCACTTCTCTTTTATCACCCCTATGAAGCAAAAAGTAACTATATGCATGCCTACTAACACATTTTCATTGTACTTAAAACAAATATATAGTTATATATATTCTGCTCATAATAGCACATATCAAAGTGGAAATGACTATTATATCAACTAACTATCTAAGGTTTACTACATGTCAAGGCATGCATAACATCCTTAACAATAATCAAGTCAATGTTTTTTCCTCTACATGTTCATCATGGTGAGTATCGAGCAAGAAATATAATATAGACCTTTATATAACTCATATCGGCAAAAGGTGCCTTATTTCTTGATGGACTAAAATTCACGACCTTGGGTTTGATGATTAGATATATTGAGAGCAGAAAAGAGTGCCGTAAAAGACCAAATTTTCATGCAAAATGAAAGGGTTGCAGATCAATGAGCTGGAGTTTTTCTAGATGGAGTTCGATGATGCTAGGAACCCAATGCAAGTTTCGTTTCATCTATTAGAATCCATTTGACCCCCCATTTAATCCCTGCAAGGTTGCGCATTATGAAGCAACTATGTGATTCGAGAGCTAGAAAGTGCATGACGGTGGCCAAGTTTATAGATTTTGACGTCACGAAACCATCCCTCCAGACAAATCTCAAATCCGAGCTTGTTTGTCCCTCTGAATTTGGAAAAATCCCATTGGCGCAAAGTGTGAACTAAAAAATATGAACCAGTTTTTTTTTAAAGGCTTAAACGTTAAGCTTAATGAAGCTTTTGGAATGAAGTATCATGATTCTTTAAAGCATTGGGGGGGGGGGCGAGGGAAGCACTGTTTTTTTCGGCACCCCCAAAAAATCATTTAAAAAATCACTTTCCTACTGACCACCATCTTGGACATCCTCTTGGAAACAAGATGCATCAATTCTACGTCCTCCATCACTTCAGAAATGATAAAAAATGACACATTCTACAAGAAGATCTAATTTTAGTATTTCTCTCTCCTCTCTCCTCTCTCCTCTTGTGGTTTGTTCTCATCATGGATCAATGTAAAAGAGAGGGGGATGGGCTGGGATCGACGTTTTTTATCATACGATGTTGCGGGAGTGGAAAGAGATGTGAATCGAGGTTTCAACAAAGACCGTGAAAAAGGGTTCACCGGGCCACCAACGTGGAAAAACATGCGTCGTATAATGAGCGATTTTATGAGAAAAATGTAGATTTTATTGTTTTATGATCAGTTGTTGTTTGAAATGGTTAGCCATGATTGTATTTAATTGCCCATACTATGTTTGATCAATTATGTTGAAAGAATCATAAAAAATCAGCCGTATAATAATTTTATGGTAAATATGCAAAACCCAAGACTAGGTGGTTTAAGAAAAAATATGCAGCTTTTGGATTTTTGGTGTGCATTTGGCGTTCCCATGGAATGAAACATACTTAAAAAACCACTTTTAATAAGAGCAATAAATCTAAACAAAAAAATCAGTAATTATAAGTAATTTTCTATAAGTAAATAGAGAAAATTTAATTAAAATTTTAAAAAATTTAGGTTTTTTGCATCATAAAAATATGGAAAAAAAGATTTATATGTAGACGTATGATAAAGCTAAAGCATGAGGTTTAGCCTCATTTCAGCCCTATCTTTTTGTTAGAGTGAGTTTTTTTCGCTTTTAGTAAATAAAACTACATAAAAACCACGATTTACACCTATCAACGCATGCAAAATTTTAAGTGTAGGGAGTAGGGGTTGTTGAGTGGATAAAGTATGTTAAATTTCGATGTTGCACAATGCATACTGTAGTGGCAATCAACTGCCGAGACCCATGGACTGCTTATTGTTTCAAGCAGTCTAAGTCGAACACTAATGGCTACCTCTCACATAGCCAACGTGCTATCCATCTCTATGGGTATACTGAGCTTACCTCCATGCTCGATCGAGTTACATCCTCTCCCGAGCACTCGAATAGCTCCACGATCCAAGTGCAAGCTTCAAGAAAGCTCCGTCCTCAAGCTCCACGCTCCAAGCTCCATTGCCGTGAGAAGAGAAGAGAAGAGAAGAGAGGAGAAGATGGAGCGCTTCTCCACCACGGTCCCTCACCCTCACCCACTCACTCCCTCACACTCTCACACTTCCTCTCTCAAGCACAAGCTCAAGCAAGCAAGAAGAATAAGAAGAAGAAAAAGAAGAAGAAGCTACTTTTGGCCACACACAAGAATGAGCTTCTCATTCGCTTTTCAACTTTATATACAAAACCCTAAATCCCTTTTGGGCAGTCATCCCCTTATTCCCTTTTTTACATGGCTAGCCATAGCCTAAACCCTTTTTCCCATTGTCCTCCTATCTTCCTAGCTTCCTTCCTACCACCCATCTACCTTTACAATTTACATGGGTGAGAGCTCGATGCTCTTACAATAAATCATGGTGCACCTTGCGCTCTTTTACACAAGTATTGACTTGCGCTTTTTCTTGTGTGCCATTCTCTTTGATTTAGGAATTTTTTGCACTTATTGTATTTCCATATTTTTCTTGGCATGCCTTCGTCTTCCATTTCACTTTTGCCTTGGCCTTGTCTTTTGCTTTAGATTTTTCATATTTTCCACCTTGTTCGTCTGAGGGTTAACATTACCCCCTCCTAGAGACGAGTGCCAATCCCATGGCACTCACCATCGTAGATAGTAGGCTGGGGCATGCATGGAAGACGTGGGTGGAAGGAACTAATGTGGTTTGCCTTGGAGGAGTTTTGGCGGTGGTGCGGATGAAGGTGGTTGGTGGCACTTTGTTGGTTTGATTGGTTGGTGATAGGGTTGTTGATGTTGGTGATAGGGCTGGTTTTTGGTGGGAGTTGCAGTCATGGGTTGGCATAGGTGTTGATGTTATGGGGATTCTGCGGGGGGCAATGATTCTTGGGTGGGCTTGCATGATGAAAATGGACAAGAGTTCAAAGTTAAGTGTTGATGAAGAGCTGATGACACTTTTGTTGGAGTCTTCAATACCTGCAATTGGAAACCGTGCAAATGTGGTCTCTCCCTGGGAGTAGTGCTAGTCTTCTTTTCATGCACAAGGCATAGTTTGATTAGTATGGGAGAGACAAGTGGAACTCTAAGCGAGCTGAGAGTAATGTCCTGCACTTGAGGACCCAAACTATGTATAGAGTGTGGTTTAAATAGTATGTAAGTGCATGTGCATACTTAGATATTACGTAGTTAGAAGATTGTTGGTTTGGTGCCTCATAGAAACATGTAGATGAAGCAAGGGTTCAATGGGATGAAAAAAGTTGTCAACGTTGAGGAGAAGTACACATGAAGGAGGATGAGGCATCATTTGTGTTGTTACAATATAACATAGCATAATTGAACTCATAGACACCTTAACTTTGGAAGCCGGTAGATACTTGTATTGCTTGACACGTATGTTGTTCTTTCCATGGTCATTTGTGCATTGCTTACCACGATCGATTACAATGGTACTGAAGTGGAGTGCCAAAAAGGAATCGCGCAAATGGATCAGGGTGATAGGTATAACCATAGGCGAGGCAAGCTCCCTAGGTATGTACTGCCCTTGATGTGCCCTAAACAATTGTGGGGGATGTGAAAAGGGCTAGGGGATTAGGGACGGAGCCAACCGACAAAGGTCATTGGACGCACCTAATTTGAGGACCCCTAGGTGTTGTGCTGTGATTGTGAGTGATTTTTTCTTTTTTTTGTCTTTGTTTCTTCTTTCTTTTCTTTTATTGTACTTTCTTTTTGTTTTCTCTTTTTTTTTTTGGAATACAACCATTGCAATACATTGAGGCCATCAACCTTTCATTTGGATTGAGAAATGTCAAGATCCAAAGACTGTGAAGAATGGATATTACAAAGATGATTGTGTTACTAGCGTCGATGCTAGAGAAACAACTATTGAGATGGAGAGATACACTTGAGATTTTGCAAACCTCATTGTAGCATGTGAGACATCGGTACAATTGAGGTAGCAACTAGAGTGAGCTATGCAAAATAGAGCATCTAGCAAATTGAATCCTCGTTGATGAAGAAACGTTTGTCATTGTTGTTGAGAGTGTGTCTCCTACCCTAAAGTAGAGTTTAGCCAAGAAAGAGAGAGTAGCCGCCACTGACTATACTTTGGGCCATGCTCAAATGCAATGTGTGCTTTTTGCCGAACGATTATCTTCTCTTCTCGTGGGGATTCTGTCATGGCTCTTTGTTCTTGGTGTTTCTGTCACTTTCTCCATAATGGTTCTTTGTGGGGTTGGTGGTCTTTGGTGACTTGGACATTGAACACTTTCAAACAAATACCTATGTCGTCCTGCATTCACTTGGCAACTCATGAGAGTACATGCAAGTCATATGCTTCGACCATAATGAAAAGATGCAACTCAAAAAGAGATCACTTATCTGAATCCCGCAATGTTGGCTTCGATGCATATTACCTGTGCTTGATTATCATTGCTTGTGTGTGTGTGTGTGTGTGCTAGCTTTGCTTCTTTTGGTATTATTTATACATAGTCATAAAACACCTTGTTTATTTATATATATGTTTATAAATACATGTCACTTTGTGAGGATAAAAACCAATTGTAGAGCTCAGGATTGCATCGGAGTGTGGCACACGCATCCAGTACTCGTGCCAGCTTACTCAATAACAGTAGATATTTTGCAACATCGAGTAGCGTGGTATCTTGCCCAAGTCTCGCAACATGTAGCTCCTCCTCAGTGAGAATCTTATCAACCAGAGAGTTTTCTTTGGATAAGTTCATATCCCGAATGGCAATCAGTACTCAAAAGGAAGTTGGCACCACATAGGTTGGGTCTCTTTGAGACCGGCTATTGGGCCAATCGCTTCTTTGAGATTGTCATAATCTGGGCTCCAAGTTCGGCCATTGTAGCGCGGGTTTCAAACCAATATTTTTCACATTGATTCTGACCCTCTAATTTTTGCTTTAGTTGCTCTACATCTAAAATATTTGGTTGGCAAAGTGCTTTGTTGAATGTCATAGTTAAGCGTAGTTTGTCGGCCTCCTCGTCAAAGATGGGTTGCATGCGTTCATATAGGAGCTTGTCATAGTGGTCGTTAAGATATTCCTACTCTTCTGAGGATAGAGGACATGGCAAGTATTCCTCAAGGTACTCCTTAGGGATTGGCCCATGTTTGCAAGGACGTAGACACGTGCGAATAATTTGAGTTTAGAATCCAACTCAATTAAGCATTTTCTGACACTTCTATGTTCAATGAGGGCTTGCTCGGTTGCTATTTCATGCAAGGTTCTGGGAATTTTCCTAGGTTTTAGCATAACTGGGGGCTCATGCCTAGATGAGAAAGATTGGTCAATGCTAGGATTGCATATGTCCTCGGGGTTTTTATGTTTCTCATGAGGCTTTGTTGCTATTGCGTCATGGTTCTCCTTGGATGTGACTAGTATATTTTTTTCAACCTATTGTGACAGTATTGTATCCACTCTTGATTGGTCAATGTAAGTTCTATTGTCGGTCGATTGATTGTTGCAAGCAGCCATTGATGGTAATAGTTGCTTTGATTTATCAAAACACACAGATGTGTCTGAGTTTTCACCGCTGCTAGGAGAGATGCAATGGGTTGCTTAGTGGGTGAACTCAATGCTTTATTCCTTAGCTCTTCGGCACTCTTGGTCTCAATCTTCTTGGTGTTTACAACCACTTGCAACTGTCATTGTTGTTTTTTTTCTTTTCTCCTCTTTTTCTTAGGCAACTGAGGTGCATCCCTTGAAGACTCAGGACCTTGAACTAGGTCAATCGTTGATGTGCTTGGTTGGGCCTCAACATTCTCTTTCTCTAGTGTGTCTTCATGGGATATAGTTGTGGCCTGCTGAACAACCTCGCTAGGTTGTGAGGGTAAAACTGCCTCTCTTTTTGGAGAGTCTAGCTAATGTGCTAATTCCCCTCTGTTTAGCTCCTCCTATGATTGCATTGGTTGTTGCTCCTAGTCGGGCGCTTTCTCTAGGCTCTTGTCCTTACCCATTGTTTGAACATGCCTCCATAGCTTCTTATCAGTGCAAGTGTTGTGTTTAGAGTTGTTTTTCTCTTGCTCAGGAGGTTTTGGGTGACTCTAGTGTAGAACCAATAGATAGTTTGGGTTTCTTGTCATGTAGCCTTGGACGGAACCAAATGAAGATTGATGGGAAGCATAAAGAACTAGGATTGTAGGGTCTTGAGTGAGGCAAAATACATATGTGCTAACATCAAGAACCATGCCCCCTACTCCTAGCCTACTAGCCATATGTAGATCTTCTTCTAGAAGCAATTTATCGTATAAGGGATGTTTTTGGACAATGGCAGAAAGCTGGACCTTATGGACCACTACCAACACTCGTAATGAGGTCGGGGCAACGTATGTGGGATCATGTATTGATGTCCAAAGGGATTTCCTTTGCTCAGCAAGTGTCATTAGTTGGTGGCCAATTTTGGCTGCCAAGCTTTGATTGGAGTACCATTTTTGCACAAGGTTGCCTTGTCCTTTCCCTTTTTTCTTGATTGCTTTGAGCTTTTCCTTGTTTATCTCACATTGGGAATTATAGAGTGAGGGTATCAAGCACAATTCTCTAGCTGTAGCCTTTGGGATGTCTTGTATGACTTCCTCAGCAATAGCTTCATAGGAGGAGCAAATATGTTGTTGCTCATCCCAAGTCACGGGTTCGGTTATGAGCTTCGTGTGCTCTGGTGTTGGCCTTCCCATGTCCACATGGATGTATGTACGTGTGATGGCTATCAGCTTGTGATCAAGCTTCATCAGGCACTTCATCTTTGGTTCATTGGCCAGATGAGCTATCTCCTTGGCAAAATCTTTGAGAGATTTCTCCTCAAGCCTAGGCTTTAGGTGCTTCGGTAGTGCTGGAGATATCAAGGATGTTGGTTGCGACACCTCTTCCACATGTGAAATGCTATGGACACATTCCACAAGGGGCATCCTCACGGCCGAAGGCTGTGACTGCTATGATTCGTGATTGGAAGTAGTAGCAGCTAGTTCAGTGGACTACTACTATTAGTAGATTGTGGTGTTAGGTCCTCAGGCACATTGGAAGTGGTTGTCTTTTGTTTCCCTTTGAGCGTTAACTTGTGCAGATCGAACCTCAATTGTGATCTAGTCATAATAGATTGCACAAGCATATCCTTGGGCCAAGAGCTACGGGTGGTGCCATATCCCACCTCTTGGACATTTGGAAGCTTAGATGGAGATAGAGATTAGGATTGAGCAGTTACACTTGATGACTACTGTTGTGCTTCTTGTGTCCATTTAGGGAAATAGAGTGTAGGAGATTTGGGACTCATAAGTGGACTTGGCACTGGCTAGAAGATTTCCTCATGGCTATTAGATGATTCTGCCATTTGCTTTGTTGAGCAATTAGCCTTATCATGAGCAACATTGCGCCTGTGGTGCTCATCATCCTCTTGGGAAGTCAAAGGATCCTTGGGCACTAGCGGTATTTGTGCACACCTGACAATTACATATGATATCTGCTTGTTAAGAATGCTAGACCGAGGATCTACCTTCTGAATAGTCCCATTTGGTTTCTTGATTTCAATCATGAGGGGCTCGATCACTTCAAATTTTTTTGACTCAAGACTTGTTCTTTCATCTAGATTTCCTCCTGTGCTTCTTTGCTCTTGATATGTCCTGGCCTTCAACTGATAGAGGTGGTTTAGCAAGGGCCTTTGGTATCCAAATCCATCTGTTACCTGCATAATACCCTTGAGCACGTAGAACACTTTGGATATCCATCGCGGCATTGTGTTGGTTCTCCATCGATACCTTCATCTATAAGGCTTGGGCTTCATTTGTGGTCTTCTACCATATTTGTAAGTCCAAAACCTATCCTTGGCATTGTCTCTTGACTTTCTTGTTTTAAGCATGGCCTTGCTCACTAGTTCTCTTTGTTCAATATGCACTTGTATCAACTCTTTCAACAAGTCCTTACTCTCATCACTAGGCTTGTCTGGCATGTCAGAATATTCCTTGTCTTTCCCTTGAGGTTTGATGAGGTCACCCTTACTAAAGGTTGTGATTATCCTCACACCCAGTAGTGTCAAGTGTTTCCTTTGTGCTACATAGTCAGCCTTGCACTTTGTCGCTCTTTTGAAAGGTCTTTCTAGGAGGGTTTCCTTGTCATAATCAACACTATTTGGCAGAACATGGAATAGGATAGAAAAGCTTTCAGTTTCAATAGTTTCAAGGATTTTGCACTTCCCTATAAGTGCTTGTGGGTGTTCCCCATAAGGATTAAGAGTTACCTCAACTGGTGTGAGCTCTGGTTGGCCTAGTAGGGTCTATGCTTCATAGGTCAAGATTGTAAAATCAGCTCCTTCATTGATGAGAGCATCAACACAGTGCTTCCTTTTTGCGATGAGTTTGACCCTAAGGTAAGTAGGTGGTACTATGTCTTCATCTTTCGGGTCTTGGCTTATAAATTTAAGCCTTTTGATACATGCCTTTGAGTCCCCAACTGCACAACTAGATGTGGATTCTCCACTGATGACTTGGGTCATTTGTGTAGTGATGTTCCAGGTGTATCTATCGTCGGGACTGTCATTCTAGTCATCCTTGCAGTTGTAGCTTGATGTTGTTGTATTCCGCTTTGACTAGACACAATCTGAATGCAACCTATACATGTTTTTGTGGTGAGGCCTTTTTGCCCTTTTTGGCTAGATTGGCCCATTGAGGTTCTAGGGTCTTTGTTTGTCTTTGTTCGGTGGGTATGGGCTTTTGATTGCTGTTTTGCAAGTGAGCATCTATGCTTGTGTAGAGCAATTACTAGACTAGGATCTAATTTGGAGGACTTTTCATGGCACGTGTTTTGTCTCCAACCTACTTGGGGGAGGTGCAAATGGGGCAAAGCCCCCTCTACGGGGCTCTTGGGGGGGCAATCCGCCCAGCCCATAGGGCCCTTACACTAAATACCATGCACAATTTGAAAGACTGTTCGTAGCCAAGTTTTGAACTACTTGCTCTAGATTTCAATCTACTAATAGATCTATGATGTGCTTTCAGGTCTATATGGTATCTGGGTTGGTTTCAGGGTCTACATGTTAAAACCTTGAAAAAATCAAAATTTGGCCCAGCAGGTCAAAATTGCAAGGGCCAAATTTTTTATTCAACCCATCCAAATGGTTGAGGGCCGAATGAGTAAATCTCCGAACGCAACCGGTCCAAATATCAAATTCAGCCAATCCGAATGTGGTTGTCATCAGAGGGCCAAATGGCCAAATGGAAATGGGCTGAATTTACTGGTCGGAGGGTCGAATGGTTTGTCGGAATGGGTTTGGGCCAAGCGGCAAAGGGCCGAGTCAGGTGGGCCGAATCCAATTGGTTTGAATGGTGAATTCAATCGGGCCAAATGTTAGCCTTTCCAAGTGGGGTTGGGCTAAGTCGGCAAGGCCGAGGACTGAATTTCAAGTTGGTCCGAATGGTTGGCGTTTGAGTCAAGTGGTCTGAGTTAGGTGGACCGAGGGTCAATTCTAGGACTTGGCCCAAAATTGTCGTCCACTGAACAGGCCAAATGCGGCATGTTTTTGGCCAATGCAATGATAAATCACTCGAATCACACGATTCAGGTCAAGGCATATCGCACACACATCCAGATCAAAAGCTATGGATATAGGAGAAGAGTTTTATATGCCTGGAATAGCAAATAAGCTCCAAAAATGCAAATTGGTAAACAAATCAAACCCTCATCCCCTGTTATGGTAGTAGAAACCCTATTGCTTATTTTCCTTTGTTTTTGTGTGTTTTTTCCTACCGTAATGTATCCAAATCACAAAAAAAGTAGCTACACTACTCCAATACACTTTTCCAAATCCAAAAAACCAAAAACCTACTTGCTAAGGAGATCGAATACCTAACTCCCTCACTTCCTACCTATCTACCTCAAGCATCGGTTCGAGAAAAACCCTACTTTGGTGCTCGATTCAAAGCACATGTGCTCAAGGCTTGAATATGTTTGTCCCGGCAATGGAAACAAAATGTAGTGGGCATCAACTACCGAGACCCATGGACCGCTTATTGCTTCAAGCGTTCCAAGCTGAGCACTAATGGCTACCTCTCACATAGCTGACGTGCTATCCATCTCTATGGGTGTGTGAGCTTACCTCCATGCCCGATCCAGTTACGTCCTCTCCCGGGCACTCCAGTAGCTCCATGATCCAAGTGCAACGTTCAAGCAAGCTCTATCCTCAAGCTCCATGCTCCAAGCTCCATTGCCGTGAGGAAGAGAAGAGAAGAAGAGAGGAGAAGATGGAGAGCTTCTCCACCACAGTCCCTTACCCTCGCACATATTAGTAATTGAGAGAGAGATGGACAAAAGGCACAGGCTCAAAGGGTAGTAGACATGCTTCCTCATTCCATTTCTTCAACACAGTGTAAAGTCAATTGTATACTACACACCTACAAAACCAAGTGACCTAGATCTAATCATAGTTAAGTCAGTATGACTTAACCTCCTTATTCAACTAGAATAAACAACTAACCAAAAGCTACTCTCAACACTCCCCCTCAAGTTCAAGTCTGAAATGCACAAACTTATCTTAACCCAATGACTTGGTAAAGATATCTGCAACTTGGTCTTCTGTCCGCACATGGACCAAATCAATGTCGTCTGCAATCACTTTTTCTCCGATAAAGTGATAGTGTACCTCAATGTGCTTAGTCCTAGCATGATAGACATGATTACTGTGTAGGAGCACACTATCATGTTGTCACAATAGAGTGTGACATGCATAACTTCCTGCATGCCCAATTCATCAAAAAGCTTCATGAGCCATGTTGCCTCACATGCAGCTAATGCAGCACCTCTATACTCTGCCTCATCACTAGAGAGTGAAACTGTAGGTTGCTTCTTACTACTCCAGGTGACCATACTACTACCAAGGGAAAATGCATACCCACTAGTAGATCTCCTATCATAGGTACTTCCTATCCAGTCAACATCTGTATATCCTATAAGCTCCAAAGACTTACCATGCTCATAGAATAGACCATAATTTGATGTAGCCTTCACATACCTCAAGATCCTCCTCACTGCATCCAAGTGCGGCTTCATAGGCTTGTGCATGAACTGGATAACCAGTCCAACTGAATAGCTAAGATCCAGTCTAGTAATGGTAAGATAAATCAGGCTACCCACCATTTGTCTATACATAGTGACATTCTCAATCTCATGGCCAATATTTGCAAGTAGCTTAACATTCTCTTCCAATGGAGTGCTCAATGCTTTGCAATCCAACATACCATACTTGGTCAACATGTCTTGTGCATACTACTTCTGCAACAACCAAGTACCATGAGGTGTAGAGACAACCTCAAACCCAAGGAAATATTTCAGTTCACCCAATTCTTTGACCTGAAATTCAGCATGTAACATTTCCTTGATCTCTTCAATTCTTGTGATATCATCACTTGTAATGATCAAGTCATCCACATAGATGAATAATATCACATAACCATCCCTTGTCTTCTTTGTGAATAGGCTATGATCAGCCTTGCCCATAGTGAATCCAATTTTCTATAAGCATGCACTTATCTTAGCATTCCAAGCTATAGGTGCTTGCTTCAGCCCATACAATGCTTTCTTCAATATACACACATATGTAGGAAAATCAGGATGTACATAGCCCTCGGGCTGATCCATGTATACTTCCTCAACCAAATCACCATTGAGAAAAGCATTCTTCACATCCATCTAATACATACTCCATCCTTTAGATCCTGCCAAACAAATCATTGTCCTCACAGTTGCCATTTTAGCAACAAGGCTGAATATCTCCTCATAATCAAGACCATATTGTTGTGCATACCCTTTTGCCACAAGTCTTGCCTTGCATCTTTCCAATGTGCCATCTAATTTACACTTCACTTTGTATACCCATTTGAAACCAATAGCCATTTTTCCTTCAAGAAAATCAACCAAATCCCAAGTGTCATTTTCAGCCAATACTGAATATTCCTCATCCATTGCCTTACACCAATGATCATCCAAAATAGCTTCAGAAAACTTTGTGGGTTCCTTGAAGCTAGTGACTTTTGCCATATATGCATAGTGCCTTACTGTATAACCACTATATGTAAGCCTATCCATAGGCTTCCTAACTCTTTATGATCTCCTTAACTGAGATACAGTATGAGACTCTCCTCTCTCATGAGGTGGTACATATCTATGACTCACACTAGGAGTCACAACTAATGGAATACCAAACTCACTATCCAAGCTGTCAATGCCAGGTGAATCATAACCACAAGTGAGTGTCCCTGTGACATCATCAAGTTTGCCTTTGCCTTTATCCACATTTCTCCCCCTCACTGACATACCCGTGTCAGTGGAAAAGATGTTGAAGTCCTCAATCTACATGTCCAAGGACTAACTGATGAAGTAGCATCTTTAGAAGGCCCAAAAATTTCTGCACTTTCATTTATACCTACATGTACATAAGGCTCCTGAAAACCATCATCATCATTCATCAAAGTGATCTTCTTCTCATGCCATGATTTCAGCTCATCAAATACCACACCTCTTGAGACCAATTTCTCATGAGTAGAAGGATTGTAGCATTTGTATGCTTTCCTATCTTGTGCATACCCAATAAAGACGACCTTTTCTGCCTTTGGATCAAGATTCTTCCTCTTTTCATGCGGAACATGTACATATGCCAAGCATCCAAAGACCTTAAGATGGCTAAAGTCCACTTGCATCTACCTTGCTTTGATGGGTTGAACATTGCTTCCCTATCTTCTTTTATCGTTTGTTCTCATGTATCCTTGACAACATGCTATTCCTTGAAAGCATTCTTTTCTTGTGAGTCTCCATGGTGATGAGAGAAAGGTGCTCATAATTACATAATGTCAAACAAAAAGGAAGAAGGTCCCATTCCCCCAAGATATGCAATAATGAAATAGTAAACTGGAATTGAAAATTAAAAATAATATATGTGGAAATTTCATGTGAAATATTTAGCCTCCCTGTCATTTGGAATATCAACTAATAAGTGGTATTACCTCCCACCTAAAGTTTGGTAGCTAGTACCCTACCCTATCCTGAATATACCCTTGCATCTTTCTTTTGTAAGGGGAAAGGAATATATATAATTTCAGTAATAAGTAAAGATAATAAGGGAACTCAATTCTTTCACTACTTGAATGGAAGATTTTTTTATCTTATGTACAAATAATAGAATCCAAACAAACCATAGGCATAAGATAGTGGAACCTAAGGTACCCGTTCCCATTAGAGACCATGCAATGAGTCCAAGATTGTCACAATCATTGTAAAAAGTTTTGACCTACAATCAACCATTTGAGGTATTAACAACAACCTTAGGTTTTTGTTGTTAAAAAACCTTAAGAGGAGAGTTGATAAGTATGATATTATAGGGAGTTTCATGGAATAGTGTGAAATAAGATCATATGTTAAGGTGAGCAATAGACGTATCTCCATTAGGATATGTGTAATGTTTATTTATAAGTACAATTCTAACACTAGATCAAGTTTATATGTGAACTACACATTGGCAAAAAATATACAAGTTTGCACAAATGCCTTAACTAGAAGAACATGCCCTACAAATTAGGAAGAGATTGGGAAATACAAAAAATTTAAGAAAACCCCCACTTTTACAAAAAAATGGGGTCTCAAGCAAGGAATCAACCAATAGAGGATATTTTTTAGCTTTATATCTAAGGACTTATGGGTCACCATGCAAGCCTTCAATCAATTGTTTTCTTATACCCAATGAATTTTTGGGAGATGTGCATTGATAGGAGGAATATTTGGAAAAAACTTAAATGATCTATGGCTAAGCACTAAAATGTTTTACTAAAATCATATAGTGAGTAAGTCATTATAGTAGAGGTAAAAACAATAATCATTTACTTTGGTAGTGCCCTCACTAGAATCACTGACATGGCCTAGGTATCTCCAACAATTTGCCAATTTTCTTAGATATACCATATCCACGATAGCATTCCAACCCCCTAGCTTAAGTTCACCTTTAAGGAGCAAAAAATATAATCCACCACAAATAGAAGGCAAAGGGGAAAATGGCAATTTGAGAACGGAAAAGAGATCAAGATAAGAGGATGATACGTCAATTTCCTCTTCAGAAAGAGAATATTAGAAGGTCTTTAAAAATCTCAAGAAAGGTACAATGAATGCAAAATTAGAGGAATCTAAAAAATAAATGTGGGAATTAGAGGTTGCATGCCAAATAATAAGAGGAGGATTTTATTGCCATCTACATATCCTCCTAGGGGAGTGCATCTATAAAAGATCATCTATATAACGTGTGTTCAAAGGATATTAAGAAATACCCTTTCTTTACATTCTATAAGACCATAAAATAATCCCTTTTACTTTACTAAACTTATTGGATTTTTTTCAAACTATAATTTAAAAACCCCTTTTGTAAATATAATCTTGTAAAATTTACTAAATAAAATGCCATTTTCTTTGAGCTTAGGTCGTATCTTACATGTTCTATAAGGTAGACTCCCCGAGCAGATCCTATGAGGAAGACATGTGTAGAAGAGATGAGACAATATCACAAAGAGTAGAAGTGGCATTGGATCAGTGATCAAAGATATCGAGTAAGAGGAAAGAAAAGAAGGTTCAAGAATCACCTTCAAGCATAGCTCATGGTGATCGTTCAATAGCTCATGATAGCAATGCAAAGAATGCAAAGTGAGATAATTGGAAGTCTTTAGAGGTAGTCATAGTCACCTACCAAGGGATTGATGATGACCAAGTGAGTCAACTATTGAATCTCGCAACAAATAACTTCATAAAATGACACATAATAGAAAGCCTATCTAGCTTAGAGCTTTTGTGCAAGAAGGTTAAGACCTATTAGAAGAGCAAGCCAAGGAAATTGAGGAGATATCTAAACTGTAAGAAATGGAGGCAATGTAGAGGCAAAAGGAGATAGCCAAGGTATGAGTGGTAGAGTCATAGCTCAAGCATGGCAAGAAAGGCCAAAATCTATCACTCTCATATGGAAACTTGAGGACTCAACCAAGAGCACAACTAAAGGCAACATTTACAAGCCTATAAAGTAAGCTAAGTAGGAGCATCCATCAAAATTGAAACAGGGGCTTGTAGACCACATGGAGGGATACTTAAAAACATGGCCATAGACCTAGCCAACTTCTTTAGTAACATATTGAAACGCACATACACACAAGCATAGATAGAGGTGAGAGCCTTGAGCTACCTCTCACTCACACTCACACACACATATACAAGGATAGGAAAAAACCATATCATTTCACATATAGTCAAAATGTCTATAGAACCATGTTTAAGAAGAGTTATACATATCAAAATATAAATAGTAAAATTGGTTTCTAGTGCATTACCTTAGTACCTTAGCACCTAAAACACATAAGGGGTTTGAATTGGGAGCTTGGGCAAACATGGTAAGGTCCAAGTAGATTGGTGTTGGCTTTTTCAACAGTAATTTCAATAAGCAATTATAACAACGAGAATGTTAAAACTAAGTCAATAGGTAGCAATGGCAAGGTGCATGCTTGGGCAATGGATTTCCTAACCAGCTTCAGGTAGAAGCTGTTTATAATGTAGTCTACATTCTCAATCACAGTTAAGTAAAGGCTCTTAAGGGGAAACTTCTCACAATATCTATAATGTTAAGAAACCATTTGTCTTGTACTTTACAACTTTTGGCCATGAATGTTATGCACATATTTCAAAGGATAAGAGAAACAAATTAAAATAAAAAAGCATGATATGTATCTTCTTGGATTATAGTAACGATCAAAAGGCTTACAATTTGTATGACCAAGATGCAACGAAGATCATAGCAAGCCATAATATGGTGTTCAAGGAGCATCCACATACAATGGAGGAGGAGAATATAAGTTCTTCCACTTTATCTTCCAACAAAGAAGTTGATCACTATGAGCCTGTCCCAAGTGTAGTTCCTACCTTCAAGGAAGAGGAAGCATGGTCTTTGGATGATGAGGAAAAAGTTTATCAACTACAATCATGCCACCAAAAAGGGCATTACTATGATGGGTGAAATAGCTCTATAATTGCACAGTAATCCTATGCTTACCATTGTTGAGGAAAAGGTAGATGGAGTAATGAAATTTCAAAGAATAGAGAAGAAAAGAAGACTTCTACTCACATAGTCAATATGGCCTTAATGGCTAAGATTCTGAAAGAAGTAGAGGAGCCAAAAAGCTTGGAAGAAGCACTTGTTGATCCAGCATGGAGAGTAGCTACCAACCTAGCTATGATAACATAATGAAGAATAATACTTTTAGGAGCTAGTGGATTGACCAAGAAAGAAGAATATTATTGGTATCAAGTGGGTATAGAAGGTAAAGTACAAGGCTAATGGATGAAAAGGACAAAGTTAAATTAATTACACATGGATTTTCACATCTTGAAGGATTTAATTTTTAAGAATCGTTCACTCCAATTGCTAGAATTATGACTATTCACAGAGTACTTGCAGTAGCCACTCATAAGAGAAGTACCTAATTTACCAAATGGATTGAAGGGAGTGAGCCCTGAAGTGGAAGTGCGAAGTGGAAGTAAGAGCTATGGTGGAAGGAGTAAAAGAGAGAGAGAGAGAGAGAGAGAGAGAGAGAGAGAGAGAGAGAGAGAGAGAGAGAGAGAGAGAGAGAGAGAGAGAGAGGATGTGGAAACTCTAGCAGTCACAATGTGTGGCTAGCCTTTCCTTTATTCAAATGTCACTGAAAGAATAAACAATGAAGTGGTAGTGATGGGCGCTCGCTACCTACAATATACAGGTATGTGGGTATTGTTAGTATAACTAATACACACGGGGCTAGGCATAGGCACCTTTACCCCCAACAACTTCCCACTTATAGAGGTGAATGTGCCCCTAATGAGGAGAGAACAAGAAAGAAAAAAAAATGACAAAGTACAAATATACATAAATACAATAGGATGAGGAAAGACCTCGTCTCATCCAACACCCATCAACTTCCTAAGAAATCCAAAACACTCCATTGAGAGACTTTTGGTGTGAGTAGATCTGTAGGATTCTAGTTAGTTGAGATTTTAACAAGCTCAATAGACTTGTTCTCAATGACCTCTATGATGAAGTGGTAATGCAGAGCTCAATGTGTTTTGTCTTTGCATAGAAGACATGATTCTTGGCCAACTGAATGGCACTCATAGAATTAGAATGCAATGTAGGGACCACATTAGTAATGCCAAGGTCTATCGGCTAAATGGCCTAACCAGAGAGTCTCCTTGCAAGCCTCAATGGCTATAATATACTTTGCCTTTATAATAGATATAGTCATGTATTTCTCCACCTTGGACATCCAAGAAATAGCACCTCTAACAAAGGTGAAGACATAGCCAGAGATGGACTTCCTAGTATCTACATGTCCTCCATAACCAGAGTCAATGTATCCCATTACTCATGTATCCTAGCCACCATAATAAGTGCACATAGCTGTTGTGCCCTTCAGTCACATCATGATACCCTTGACCTCATCCTAATCCCATATTAGCCAGATGTAGCCATATAGAGTGTCATAACTCCCATTGCAAATGCTATGTTAGGATGAGTGGCTATTGTAGCATACATTAAGCTTCCCACTACGGATGCATAAGGGATCTTGGCCATCTCAGCCTTCTTCTCATCAAACTACAGACAATCACCTGACTAACCTCATGTGAGAAGGTAAAGGACAGTCAATAGGCCTAGCATCCTATAAATGAAATTGCTCAAGGACTTTTTGAATAATTTACTCCTTTTGCAACAAGTAGAGGAGCCCCTTAGAGCGATTGCAAATAATGTGCATCCGAGGATATATGATACATGTTCCATGTTCTTCATCTCAAATCTCTTCTTGAGCTAACCTTTCAAGGCATTCAACTCATCATGAGCACTGCTAGTAATCAACATATCATCACATAGAGGATCAAAATCATAAGGTTGTCATTAGGAGCCTTCTTCATGTATAAACACAAATTCATATCACTGCAAAAATATCATTGTGAGTGCATAAAGGCAACAATCTTATGACATCATTTCCTAGGTTCCTGCTTAAGGCCATAAAGGCTCTTCCTCAATCTACACACTAGGTGTTCCCTACCATGTTCTGCAAAGCCCTTAGGATGCTCCATGTAAATCTCATCATGCAAGTCCCCATGAAGAAAATCCTTCTTAACATCCATCTCATAAAGATCCAAGTCAAGCTAATGAGTGACCAAAGCCAATACCAAGTGTAGGATAGTCATCTTCACAACATGAGAAAAGACTTCATCAAAGTCCACACCATGTTCCTGCTTGAAGCCCTTAGCAAACAATCTAGTCTTTGTATCTCCACCTGGGACATCTATGGGTACTTTTTAACTTGTACATCCGCTTACATGGAAAAGCATGCTTGCCACTACGCGAAGAAAAAATTTCAATGTATGATTTTTCTATAGTGATTCATACTCTGATTGCATGGCCCTCTCCCAAGAGTGACTATCACCTCTGCAAATGGCATTATCATAAGTAAGAGGCTCACCAGCATCTATCACCATAACATAATTCATAGAGGGCTCAAATTGTGCAAGCTATCATCTATCTCTAGTAGATCACCTCAAAGTTGGCTAAGGGGCTTGTAAATCCTATGGGGAGCATTAGGGAGTTGGGTCAGTAGGACATCAGTCTCTCTGTTGCAAGCTATCTATATAGGCTGCATAGTAGCATGAGGCTTCTCCTGAGATATCAACATGCGTGCCTCAACAACATGCTCACAATGCTTATGCATTTTTTTCTCATGGAAAGCAACATCATGGCTACGGATAATCTTCTAAGAGCCTATGGATTCCACTCGAATTCCATAGGTGATAGCCCATCTCACTTGCATCTCTATAACCAAGAAAGATACATTTTCTAGACTTAGGATCCATCTTATTACACTTGTTCTTAGATACATGGTAGAAAGCCTCACAATCAAAGACACACAAATGAGTATACGAGGAAGGTTTTCCAAACCATGACTCAGCCTAAAAATGATGTGGTAACCTTGCCTAGCTAAGCATGCTGTGAATGAATTGACATATTCATATGCTCAATCATACCATTTTGGGATGGGGTGTACGGGGAGATCAGTTGTTGATGCTTAATATCCCTCTCATCACAAAGCTTCTCAAGGTTATAGACACATACTACCCCCATTATCTAACCTTAGACATTTCATCCATACCTAGTCAACCAAAGCAAGCCAACATTGAAATGTAGCCAAGACTTCTTATTTTTGCTTAATAGGATATGCCCAGACCTTATGCGTATAGTCATCAATGAAAGAAATGAAATATTTTTCACCATGTAATGGCTTGCAGGGCATGGGACCAAATACATCTGAATGAAGAAGAGCCAAAGCTCACCTATGCATGTCATACTAGACCTTTTGTGCATATTACATATCTACCTACCATATAAACAATGATCACAAGACTCAAAGCAATTATAGTTAAGGAACAAAAGATACTACAAATGAGTAAGCATTTTCATTCCTTTCAAGAACCCAAGGCGACGATGCTAGAGAGATACATGCGAAACGGCATCTCCACTGCCAAAATATGGTCAATTGACCCAAACACAAGCAAGGAGTAGATAGTATCAGACTTAGCACCACGTGCAATGACAAGAATTCCATGGAAATCTTCCATGATGAGGAATCACAAAAGAAATTGCATAACTTGCATCATCCAAAGTGCCAGCAAAGATAAGGCTCTTCCTAAGAGTCGATACATGGCATACATCATGAAGAGAAAATATGCAACTTGAACCAAACTGCAAGTAGACATCCCTAATACCAACTATCTCCAATGCTAGGTCATTATCCAAATGGATAGATCCCGTCATACTACGACAGAAGTGAAACTACTCTCTATGAGGGGTTGCATGAAAAGAGTCCCCTGAATATATCAACCAACACTGATTATACCCTAACAAAGAATCAATCAACTATGTAGTATCAAGAAAGGAAGCTATGAGTATGAAACCATCATCAAAATTATTTTGCACAATATTAATCTCTTCAATCTTAACACTGGACTTGCTAGGGACAATGCTGTGATTATCATTTTTGTCATGTGCTTTATCATTGCTCTTTTCTTTGTGCTTGTCTTCATACATTTTATGGCATTGCGGCCGAATATGCCTTGCTGTTCCAAAGTAATGATAAGTCAATGTGGACTTACAACCATGGGACTTACTGCGAGACTATCCACATGACTGAGAGTGAGACTACCAAGAGTCTCTACCATGGTGATCATTACCACCCCTACCATTATTGCCTCTAACTATCAAAGCATGAGAGGTGCAAGAAGCATCAACACTAAAACTTGCCAGATTTAGGCCTTCTAGTAGCTGTAGTTGGTGCCATCCAACTTATCAATATTAAAGATAGAACTACCAATTGAACCACCGGCCATAATGAAGGCAAACGAGTGCATAAACAATCAAAATAGGATGTTGTAGTTACTAGAAACAGTCCTAAAATCACTCTCAGATTAACCTAAAAACGAGGAATACGGTGTTACAGCACGTAGGGTTGAAGGTCACCATAGGGGTTTGGCAAAAAAATTGGACAAGATAGATAGAGATGTGTCTTCAAGAGATAAGTAGATTACAATGAATTTTTAAAGGTTCAAGAGGTACTTCACGGTCAATCATAGGGGTTTGAGAGAGAAGAATGTATGGGGGTTCAAGAGCTTAGACTCTAGAGATGGTAGAGATAAGAGAGGGATTGAAGGTTTCAAGCCAAGTTCTTGAAGATGTTAATAGAGCTTCCAACTGCATGTTTTTAGCAAAGATCACAAGAGTGTTATCTCATAAGTTCTAACTCAAATCAAGCTTTTTTTCTTGACTGTAAGAGTAGTCACAAATTATAAAATCAAGTACAATATGATGTCATGTATCATAAACAACTCTGCATCCCATCATTATACATGATGCCATAGCATGAATCAACTTTGCATGATTACATTCAATGTAGACTGTTAGGGACAAAAGCTTATGAGTCAATTACAAGGCTTGTAGAGCAAAGAGACTTGCTTCCAAAGAGCTTCAAATTGAGTTCCTGATAAGGATAAGTTACCACAATCAAGAAATAAGAGAAAAAGCTCGTCTTAATTCAACTCAAAGCATCTATGAATTATCTACAAACATTGCCTTGCCATAGGGGCACATAATACCTGCATATTTTGATAAGATGTCTTCTATAGAGTAAGAAATGAACCAAAAGAACACTGCTATAGCTAATTCTCTGAATATAACTAAAGATATCAGCCCTAATTATATGCCAAAATTTACCTTTGATGATAGCATAAACTTCCCCTAACATGGTGTCGGTGCATTTGGTGTCGAAAGTCTACCACGGGGGTAAGGGACAGCAAGGTGAAGGGAGATTCACGGAGACGGAAGAGAAGGGGTTCGAAGAAATAGAAGACATAGAAGAATACTCAAAGAAAGAAATAGAAAATGTAGAAGGATACTAACAGAGATGAAGCTTGTCAGTTTATTTTCTGCATTATGAGATGATAAAACTCTTGTAGACAAAAACGTGTATAAAATAATACCTTCCTCTATGATGCTTAGATCATCAATCTAATGGTTCCATTGGCTCTGAAAGGGGGGTAAAATACCAGCACACCTAGCCAAAATTTTGCAAGATTGCTCTCTCTTCATCTCCCACTTTAGAGTGTTGTTCACTACCTGAAAACAGCGATCGCACATCGCGCGATTTCACTAATATTTCTTTTTACATAGAATCCTCTTAAAATAGTTGAAAGCTACATGCTTTCTTTTACATGTTATCCTAATATAAAAGTTGACTATAGTTTTATGGATTTTTACAAGAGATAATATCTAAAATATCAAAAATTGGCTAAAACTTATCCAAAAATCTAATATTTTTGAAGCATGGATACTAACACCAATGCCTAAAGTGGCATTGGCTCTCTAGATCTATAAGAAAGCCACACTCTAGAGTTTTTCACACAATGTGCGTGTAGCGGCACGACATCCACCCCCTCCTAACTTACACATCCTCTGGCATGTGCCAAAGTCTTACAGATATGTAGTGTTAGAAGAAGTATCTTCTGCCATGTCAATGTCTTCATCTTTTGCCTCTTCTTCTTCCTCTATGTCTTCATGCTCTTGAATTATATCCAAGTCTTCTAAATCATATGTTGAAATTTCTCTTCATTTGAAGAGCTTGATTCTCTTTCTAGCTACGTGTATTTTCATGCTTGTCCCATCCAATCAGCCAATGAATATGTGGCATTGTCATGAACGACTGTTACCACATATGGGCCAAACCAACTCTTTACTATCTTCCTAGAAGCACTGTATTGATTATCTAGGCTGCTGTCATAGACAAGCACCCAGTCATTTTCTTGGATAGCTCTTGGACGAAGTTGATGTTGCCTATCAAATTTTCTTCTTTTTTTGTCTTACTATTTTTAACTTCTTGATAGCTTCTTGAACATCTTCAGGCCTTCTTTCTTGCTGCCATATGCGCAAAGTCAGCAACTCTTCTCTATTGATGCCTTTCTCCCAAGGTAGAAGACTCCATGTGAGAATAGATTCTTCAATTGGCATAATTAGTTGTTGTCCATGCATAAGTTCATCTGGCATATAGCCAGTCACTATACTATGAGTAGTTCGGACAGCCCATAATGCAAAAGGTAGCGTTTTAGGACATTCTTTGATTGTTCCTCTACAAGACTTTACTAGAGCTTTGAGAATAGGTTGATGTCCTCTCTCACTCTTTCCATTGTCTTCAAGATTGTAGGATGATGTCAAAGCCAACTTGATACCCAATTGAGCAAAGAATTTGCATGTCTCATCAGCATCCAATTCTCCTCTAGAGATCTATGGTTACCTTGCCAACACAGCCATATCTGCAAAATACGTCTTCAAGCAAAACGTTGACAAACATCTTGAGTGGTCTTGGTCGTTAAAGCTTTACCTTCAACTTGATTGGTTAGATATATCTTGACACACATAACAGGTTTCAACAAAATGCTCTATATCTTGATACATGTTCTACCACTAGTATTTTTCTTTGACTTTAATAAAGGTTCCCCATATACCTCTATGGCCAGTCCACAACCTTTCATGAAATTCCTTCATTACCTATAGTTGCAACCTTTTATTACCTAAAACTCAGACAAGTGCTCCTTTCTTCTTTTTTGCGTGCTTCCATAGATGCCCATTTTTAAGAAATATGCCATAAGCTTTCCTCTTAATATGCTTGAACTCTTCATCAGTCCAAGTTTCTTTCTTCTTCATTGTGCTCAAATATTGGCCTCTTCAGCCAATCTTCTTCATAATCTTCTTCAAGGAAATGAACTAGAACTTGAGAAATGCAATGAGCATGCTAGCTTCTAGTTGACCACCCTTCTTCCATAGATAAATCTTTGATCTTTGTTGTTGTATGCTGATTTATAGCAGTACCTTTTCTTGTTCTTACTATACTTAATGCTATACCATTAAAAAGATCAGCTTCACTTGCAAGTTTTATCTTTGGGTTTGTATATGCAGCAACTAAAAAGGTACTTTCAGTAGCTGTGGAATGCAATTCAGCAAATATAGATTCTTCAGCTTCATCTTCTTCCATCTGCTCTTCTTCATTGTCATATCTTGCACGTGACAGCATATCACCACAACTGGATTTGGCTTTCCTACAACATGCTTTAATTCAGGGTTGAGAGATTTAATATATGCAATCCATCTTAGCATAGCAATGTCGGGTGTAGAGCAATTAGCAATCATGCCAAGAGTGGAAGACAATCAGTTTCTACCACTACGGAAGCACCTATAAAGTATTCGCAATCACACTTTAATGCTGTTATAACTTCCCACAATTCTCTTTTTTACTTGTGCATACCTTCTTTGACATTCATTGAGAACCTTTGCTCCAAAACAAATTGCATACATGTTACCTTCAAGGTCTTCTTGGCCAACAGTCCATCCTATCCCAATGGGACTTGTATCCACAGTAAGGATGATGGGTTGACCATTTAAATAATCAGCCCTTTTGAGAGTGGGGGCTGAAATTAACAACTTCTTTAGTTTGTGTATAGTAAGAGTATGCTCTTTCCCCCAAGAGAATCTTTGGCCTTTTATTAATAATTGATAGAGATTTTCGGCTACATGAGCAAAATGTGGTATTCATACAAGATAGAATACACATGCACCAAGAAATCTTCTCACCTCTAAAATATTTGCGCATTTTTCTTGCATTCTGCTAATAGCATCTATCTCGATTGGTGAAGGTTTACGTCTATAGGGGCCACACAAATGTCCCGACCACTAGGACTTCTTCTACTCCAAAAATCGACTTAGCTCTAGAAAGGGTAAGATGTACCTCTTCTAGCCTTGTCAAAATCCTGTCACAATCATGAATATGGTAAACTACAAATCTCATGCAATCATCTTCGTCAAGCTCCTCATTCTTTTCATTGACTTCACATCCCTTGATAGGTACATCATTAAGAAATGGAAGAGTAAGTTGTGGAATAAAGTCCCTTAAGACTTTGTGTATGGCATTCATCATATGGGCTACGGAGTTTGTTGCACCTTGTGGTAGAGTTCACATGCAGACCAATCCAAGAGGTGTCTTCATTGTGTTAATGTCTCGGCTTTCTAATGAAAGCTGAAATTGGTCATATCCTGAATATAGGTCGCCCATAGAATAAATTGCTCTACCTACAAAAGCTTCAGCAAACTCATCAACAAGTGGACCCGAACCAATATTTCAGATTGTGACATGATTAACAAGCTGTAGATCTTGAATGAATTATAAGGATCCATTTTTCTTGGGCACGGTAAACCATCTATTTGAGTAAGGTGCTGAAGAAGATTCTAAAATCTTAATTCTGATCTTTTCATTTAGAAGTTCCAATAATTTGGGCAAATGTGCCCTTGGAACGAGAATGGGCTTGAGATTCCAAGGCACATGTGGGACCGTAAAATTGACCATAGGAGCCACAATATTTGGATTCACACAGCATATTTCACTTGGCTAAAATGCAAAAGCTTTTCCATGTTTCATTAGCATTTGCATAAAAGAGTGTTTTTCAGCTGGCAAAAGGAAACAAATTTCACCTATTTTGAGCTCTTTTATACTTTCAGATGTGAACTTGTGACCAATGTTGGAAATATCACAAAGACTTGGCTAATTTACTACCCTATCAGTCAGCCCTTCACTTTCAAGGGGCAGTGGGACTACCACAGGCTTGACACGGTCTTGTATTTTGTCTCCACTTGTGCTTCAGCCTTGTTGAGTAAACCAATGTTCTCTTGCGTAACAAATTCTTAAATTGCTTGATAAAAATCCAATGTACATACTTCTATGGATTGATTTTTAGCCTGATTTTCTGTATGAGCAACTGCATATATTTCAGTCAATGTGTCAATAGTAATTAGTCCAAAAAAAATACCTGAAATATCTTCATTTTCAGCCATCATGTCATAAGTTTTCAACGCCCTTTTTACATGACATAAATATTTTCTTTCAGCTTTAGTCATGGCTGGAAGAGACTTATAACAACCCATACTATTGGTTGTACATACATACAAATTTGCTAAAGACACACTTTCTGTAGCATAAGGAGGTTCAATCTTTTTACATGACACACTGCTATAATCTCCTTTTACAATAGTGTAGCCCAAAAACCCTTGAATCCTTGGGCATTAGGAGGCACATGATAATCACGTAGTCGATCTCTGTTTCAATGATGGTTAACACACACTGTAAGAAATTTGATAGCTCGTTCATTATCCTTGCTTCAAATTCGAGCATAGGAAGAACCATCATCAAGAGCTTTTGTTTCCAAGCAGGCTTTAGAAATGTAAGGTTGCCCAAGAGTGATAGGATAACTACAAGAGTCTTGAACAAAAAATTAAAAATTGTCTTTTATGTCTCCAATAGTTACCTACACACTAGGACATGTAGCATATAACTCTCCAGAAGAGTTGTTTGCAGCTCTAATTTGCCAACTTGGATCAACATCTATGGGCCATCCGTCGCTTTCATAGAGACTCCTTGCCATGACATTTATCTCATAATCATGGTCTAAGAGTGCAATACATGGTGTTTCTTTTTCTCCAATTTTGACGACCGTCTCTGTTATTGCTCTTGCCCAATGAGTACGGGAGTAATGACTGCTTGGAATGAATCAGGCTTCTTCCTCATCATGCATGTGCTATAGACAACATTCTTTTTGAGAGGTGGGCTGCCCAACTGGTTTGGACCAACCGGCCATTACATTTTTAGCTTTCACTTCTTTAATTTTTGCATCCATGCTTTCTTTATCTTCAGCTTCAATTGCTGCAATTTGCTCTTTAATTGCTTCAAGTTGAATTCCTTGTGTAGTCAGCTTCTCTTCATCTTGCACAAAGACTTGAAGAGCTTGCAAAAAAGCAT
Organism: Lygodium microphyllum; assembly: GCF_053477565.2. Classification (NCBI taxonomy): domain Eukaryota; kingdom Viridiplantae; phylum Streptophyta; class Polypodiopsida; order Schizaeales; family Lygodiaceae; genus Lygodium; species Lygodium microphyllum. The sequence goes on along the minus strand of NC_141139.1, from coordinate 129,572,631 downwards.
GCATTGTTTCTTCAGCATCATCACCAACATATTGTCTTTTTCTTTTGATTACATTAATAATTACATCATGGAATTCACGTTTAGCAATTTCGAGAATTTCACCTAAGGTGAACTCAATTTTACTTCCCAGAATTCGTTCTTCTAAAACTCGTTTGACATTGGTTGCAAATTCTATGTCAGACTGCAATTTGTAGCCTAGCTATGTGCCTTTCTTCTTTCCTTTGGTCTTCTTTGTTTGTGGCGCATCTTCCATCTCTTGATCTGGGGTTATATTTTCAGCAAACTTTGGTTATTCAAGCATTCTTCTAGTTACCCGTTTCGGAGGGCCATAAGAGGAAGGCCCTAGTTCATCTTCTCTTCTTCTCTTTTCTTCAATTGAGACTTCTTTATGATTGATGTCAGTCAAATGTGCAAAGGCAGAAAAAGAATCTACCGATTCTTTCCAACTAGTTATTCCTCAAATGCACTGATTGGCGTTGGTCAAATCATCTTTGGCTAGTTTTCCGTGTTCCATTCGATCTAATGCCTGCATCCATACTTTAGATTGCACATTAGCTTTACATGCTTTCAAATTTGATTTAGTTGGCTCAATTTGCAGCCCATAGATAGCTGTATCAATTTCTGCGTAGGAATTCTTTACAGCTAAATCTTCTAATCTTTTCTTCATTCCACCATTGCCAAAATTTGGCTCTAGTGGAAGACAAGTTTCAACTGCATGAATTTTTCTGTCTTTCCAAAAGATGAGCTTTTGTGCTTCAACCTCACGGAAGGCAAAACACTCCTCTTGTCATGTTGTTGGCTGTCACACCAAATATAGTGCCTCTTACAGCCTTCTCTCATGGGTCTTTGAGTTGATGATCATCCTCGTTCTTCAACTTTGACATCCAGCTTCTCCACCTTGGAACTAATTTTTGTAAGATTCAAATGAAGGTCGTGCATGCTTTTAATGAGTTCATCCATGATATCATTTTTAGAAGAAACAGAAAAAGAAAGAGTTGTTTGATTAGTCAAAGGAATAGGGGATTTTTAAGGTGGAACAAGCTCCATCAATGGAGTTGTTGAAGTTGAAGTAGAGCCCAATCTTAGTCGCATCCGCTCTCTTCGAGCAATCATGTTAACTGCATCAATAACATCTGTCCATGCAGTTTTGACTCCTGATTTGGAGGTAGCATCTTCTAGGCGATCAGCAAGCTTCTCTTGTAGAATGGGATCTGCAGCCTTAAGAAATAATTCAATCTTCTCACCTTCCATACTTTGTTGGTCTTCAACATCAAGTTGTTCAAATTTACTTTCAAACTCATGGTATAAAGTTGCTGCAGCTAAACCTTTATTGTATTTCTCAACCCAATTAGTGAAACTTTTCTTCGTCATTAGGCCAGAGTCTTCTAAGAAGAATTCTTCGCATAGGGCTTTTTTTGAATGCAATGCCCAATCTGTGAAAAATGCCATGGATTCTTTCTTGAAGACCATGCTTGGCTAGTTTGGCAAAATAGCGACTCCGTGCATGTTGTGGTACACCAAAGAAGAGCATTTCTCAACATACAAGCGAATGAAAATAGAGACATTTTGACTGTTAAATTATTTTAATTCCTATCCAACTTCCTCTAGGGCCTTGATAGCTATGGAATCAATCTTCTCTTCATCTTGCCTTTGTTGTTGTTGTTGTAACATTTGGCTTTGTTGTTGCTGAGTCTGCTATAGTATGCACACCAACTATTGTAGAGTATCTCCTGAAGAATCCCCCATCTTGGAGTTCTCTCACACCAACCTTCACATCAGGCTCACCAATGTCACAACACGTAGGGTTGAAGGTCACCATAGGGGTTTGGCAAGAAAACTGGACAAGATAGATAGAGATGTGTCTTCAAGAGATAAGTAGATTACAGTGAATGTTTAAAGGTTCAAGAGGTACTTCACGGTCAATCACAGGGGTTTGAGAGAGAAGAATGTATGGGGGTTCAAGAGCTTAGACTCCGGAGACGGTAGAGATAAGAGAAGGGTTGAAGGTTTCAAACTAGGTTCTTGAAGATGTTAATAGAGCTTCCAATTGCATGTTCTTAGCAAAGATCACAAGAGTGTTATCTCATAAGTTCTAACTCAAATCAAGCTTGTTTCCTTAACTATAAGAGCAATAAAAAATTATAAAATAAAGTCGAATATTCTATCATGTATCATAAACAACTCTGCATCCCATCATTCATACATGATGCCATAGCATGAATCAACTTTGCATGATTACATTCAATGTAGACTGTTAGGGACAAAAGCTTATGAGTCAATTATAAGGCTTGTAGAGCAAAGAGACTTGCTTCAAGATAGCTTCAAATAGAGTTCTTGATAAGGATAAGTTACCATAACCAAGAAATAAGAGAAAAAGCTCCTCTTAATTCAACTCAAAGCATCTATGAATGATCTACAAACATTGCCTTGCCATAGGGGCACATAATACTTGCATATTTTGACAAGATGTCTTCTATAGAGTAAGAAATAAATTAAAAGAACAATATTGTAGCTTATTCTCTAAATATGGCTGAAGATATCAGCCCCAAATATCTTCCAAAGTTTCCCTCTAATGATAGCATAAACTTCCCCTAACACGGTGTCGGTGTGTTTAGCGTTGAAAGTCTACCACGGGGGTAAGAGACAACAGGGTGAAGGGAGATTCAGGGAGAAGAGTAGATGGAAGAGAAGGGGTTCAAAGAAATAGAAGACGTAGAAAAATACTCACAGAAAGAAATAGAAAATGTAGAAGAATACTAACAAAGTTGAAGCCTGTCAAATTTTTTATGCATTATGAGAAGATAAAACTATTGTAGACAAAAACGTGTATAAAATAATACCTTCCTCTGTGCTACTTAGATCGCTAATCTGATTCTTCCATTGGCTCCGAAAAGGGGGGCAACATACCAATACACTTGGCCAGAGTTCAGCCACATCACTCCCTCTTCATCTCTCGCTTTAGAGTGTTGTTCACTGCTTGAAAACAGTGATTGCGCATCGTGCGATTTCGCTAATCTTTATTTTTACATAAAATCCTCTCAAAATAACTGAAAGCTACATGCTTTCTTTTACATGTTATCCTAATCTAGAAGTTGTCTACAGCTTTATGGATTTTTACAAGAGATAATATCTAAAATATCAAAAAGTGGCTAAAACTTGTCCAAAAATCTAATATAACACTAATGCCTAAAGTGGCATTGGCTCTCTAGATCTATAAGGAAGCCACACACTCTAAAGTTTTTCACATGATGTGCGCGTAGAGGCACGACAACGGACCAAGCAATGAACTATCCATCATAAAATCAATGCAAAGAATTGTCAAATGAAGGTGACTGTTTGCATAAATAGTGCAATAAACTGCAATTACAACATGCTAAAGATGAAGTATATCAATAAGAAATCAATACAAAAGAGAGGCAATCACTTATATAAGACAAACTACAACTGCTAGAGAATAGCTGAAACTAGCAATGATGAGTGAACATGCAACTGGCACCGAGAATTGTCAAAGAATCAATGTGTTAGATTGAGATACATCCCATAGGCATAACCATCATGCATAGAGTGGATCTCACACAAAACAGAAGAGACTAACTAGAGGAACAATGGACTAAGCAATGTAACAAAAGCTCAGTACATAACCAACCAATATGCATAAATCATTGAAAACATTGTGAAAGAGATAGGTGCTAACCTAAAACTAAGCATCAACTACATACATAAAGCATGGCAAGAGCATGTACATGTCACCAAGTCCCATGGTCTCACTGTAAGATCCTCAAGCTCAATTGCATAATCAAAAGCTTAATGTAATATCCAAATGTCAAGAAGTGGCTCCCACTAGAGTGAGGTGTCAAATGCCAAATAAGCAAAAAAAGATCAAAACATCATGTGGAAGGCATCCATTCATCCAATATCCCAGTAGCATACATTCAGGAGCATTCAACCCAACTATCTTGTAAGGCTCTTACTCGAGCATCAAATAACCATACATAATTGTGAATGAAAGTCAATGTCAAGATTCAAAAGCTCCAATCTCATCTCAAAAGCAATCCGAAAGCATTAAAAATCTTGTAACATGAACCATAAGCATTGGTATATCACCTAGAATAATTGCTAAGCACCTAGAAGCAATCGGCATATGCTTTCATTGGTAAAATAGCATTCATTCCTGCTTATTAAAATAGTAAAAAACCTTTGTAAAACTAATCAAAATAGTGCTCAACTTAGTCCCAAAACATTCCAATACATTAGCATAACATTCATAGATGATCCGCCCAGCATCAAATAGATATCCCAAAAAGCATAAGTGACCTCTAAAAAATGAATAATGTGCTATTCTGAATTGTATGATAGTAAACTATCACAAACTATGAATCAATGGCTAATCATAGGAGCTAACTCATGCCAGAGATCTCAAGGAAGTTTCCAATAATTGCCAAGAGTCACGAGGAGTGCTAGGAGGAGCTAGAGGATGGGGGAGGGTGATCAGGAAGGAGGGGATAGCAAACATGCGTAATTCATGTTGAGGTGGTTGCCCCTATTGCCTCCTACTACTAGTACTGAAGCTTTGGAAGCACTCTAAAGTGCTCAAATGAACCAAGTAATGCCCGAAAACAAGTGGCAAAAGGGAGAGAAGAAGTCATGTAGGAGATAAAGCTCAATGGATACTTCGAGGTGAAGAATCCATGGCTGCCATTGAAACTATGAGCTGAGACTTTTCTTACAAGTTGAAGCAATGTTGGGTCGGGATCAAGCTCTCAAGGAAGATGGCTTTGATTCCAACTAAAGAGAGTGAGCCTTGAAGTGGAATCATGGAGCAAAAGCAAGAGCTATGGTGGAAAAGCTAAGAGCAAGAGAGAGAGACACAAAATGTGGGAACTCCAATAGTCAAAATGTGTGATTGGCCTTCTCTTTATTTAAATATCACTAAAATAATAAATAATGAAGTGACAGTGATGGGCACTCGCCACCTACAATGTACAAGTGTACGCGTATGTGGGTACTATCAGTGTAACTAATACACTCGGGGCTAGGTATAGACGCCTTTACCCCCAACATGGATGTTAAATCAACATTCTTGAATGGTGACCTCAAGGAGGAGGTTACATGAATCAACCACCGAGGTTTAAGGTCCCCCCATTCTAAGAACAAATTTTCCAAGTTAAAGACAGCATTGCATGGGCTAAAACAAGCCCCTAGTACATGGTAGTAGTAGATAGATAAATATTTTTTGGGCTTAAATTTAAAAAGATATACCTTAGATACTAACTTGTATGTCCATAAGGATGATGAAAATTCTATAGTGATTTTTCTATATGTGAATAACCTTATTATTATAGGTGACTATGAAGATACGATCAATCAAACTCAAAAGGTTTTAAGCTCTGAGTTTGAAATGATGGATTTGGGCTTATTACACTATTGTTTACAGGTCAAAGCCTAGTGGCAAAATCATTTGTAGACTCAACATTGGGCCAAGGATGTAGTTCATCTACGAAAAGTAAACATTAATGGGGGGGGGGGGGGGGGGTTTGGATATGCGCAATGACCCATCCTTGTAATATGCCATTGATGATCCATAGTGCTCTAGGTTATGGTCCCCATTATAAGGAGAAGCCATGTATAAATCCAAATATTGGTTGGATCTTGACTTGTATATCAAATAAGGTCTACGTGATCAAATGACAAAAAGGTGACCTTTGTGTGATCTAGCCTTTGGGTTAGATAGAATAGTTATGTCGGTAGAAACTCGAGGCACAATGCATCAAGTTGCAAGATATAGGAGTTACTAGAGAATCCTATTTTGGGTTGTGAGTGTTGCAAAAGCAACCCTTGGCTAGAGGAGGGGTCTTAAGGTTGCCAATGGTCCCCCTGACAATGGTCCGAGGGCAACCCCCACAACCCAATGGCTATCAAAGGAAGAGCCTCCCAAAGCCATCGTCAATAAATCTTTCACCAAGTCAGATTTCTTTCAACTAGCCTCAAGTACTTCGCCTATCTTCTATCTAGATTGCCATCTAAGCTTCACAGTGAAAGCACATGGATGGATAAAGACATCTTTGTATCAATACACTTGAAATTAAAGCAATTTCTATTATTCTCATATTTGATGTATATTCTTTACTCCTTGCTCAGATTATATATGTTATGCCATGTAATTTTTATAGTATGATTAACAATATAATGCGAAAAATTTGTATATTCAAATATAATTGAATAGGAGACTGTGAACCTTGGTAATAAACCTACAATCATGATACATATAATTCAAATCCATAGTTGTCCAAATGCTAAAATTAGCATACACTAGAAAATACACACATTAGAGAGTTTAAAATATATATCTACTCCTAGACAGATACACACGTGTGACATGCGCACCAATTGAAAATTAAGATTCTCTATCTCTCCCTCAATATATACAAACATATGTAAGTGTGCATATATGTATGTATGACTGTAGATATGTATGCATACATGCATATGTCTGTGCTTGCATATATATATATATATATATATATATAAAGAGAGAGAGAGAGAGAGAGCCACACTCACACACACACACAAAGATTGCACACCCTTTCATATATTCATATTCAGCCCTTTCATGTATGATTTAGGGCTCATATGCATGTGTCTTATAAGAGGGAGAAGATCCCAAATATGCATGTTTAGGTTTCCATAGATAGTAAGCAAAAGGTCATTGACATTTTCAATCCATGGAGTTATTTCACTTAAACTCATCAATTTTCATTAATGCATATATCTAAGCCTTGGCAAGTGATTGTTTCACTCATAATGAAACATTGCTTGCAATGCCACAAAGTGACAAAGTGGTTCTTCTACATTGGCATGGGTCCAAGTTTGTAGAAGCAGTCGTTGCAAGTGAAGTGAAGTTGAGGGTCAATTTCACTTTATTCAAACAAAACATGGCTCATGAAGCATGAAGTTGTCGCCATGTAGTGACATATAAGCATAAGAATTCCTAGTTTCCATTATATGTGTTAGCAGTTAACATTAATACTTGAAATTCTTTGAGAAGCCAAATTTAATTTCGCATTGTATGTGTTGGCACTATGTCATCTGGGCTTGATTTAAGTATTGTTACAATCTTTCCTTAAAACTTCATTGAGGTTGCAAGAGATTTCAATTTTAAGACTCTTCATTATACTTGGTTGGTGAAAAGTAGCCTTTTTATCAAAGGGCTCTGCAAGTATTTAGCCATGCCCACAAAAGTAAGTAGACTTGCAAACAAAATAACAAAAAGCAAGCAACTAGCTAAACGTAGTACAACCTTTCTACAAAAAATCACAGGAGGCCAAAACTCTGGTGTTATCACATGTGCCCTTGTTACCTCTTAACCTACTTTGCATGGGCAAGGGCATGTAGCAAGGAAGATGGTTCTCATTGTTGGGAAAAATATGAATGGTCTTCATCTGAAAGTGGATCTAAGTTTCCAAAATATTCTTCTAATCCTGGCACTACAGACAAGTGTTTGAAACTAGGCAATCCCTATTTTCGGGATGCAAACACATGATAAACTAGAAACATATATAAACGTAAAGTCCTCAACGTCCGTATGAAGCACTAATAGATATTACATCAATGTTTGCGTATGCGATGTAAGGGATCCATCCGAAATAGTATCTTCCATCGAGTACTAATTAAGGTGATATGGCTTGGTCAAATATGTTACAATGACTGGCGTGGAGCCTGGGAAAACATGTGACGTGGGGATTAGCCAAATAAGGTCATATGGGAAAACATGTGACGTGGAAAACATCGAGTACTAATTAAGGTCGTATGGCTATGGCCTGGGAAAACATGTGACGTGGGGATTAGGCATGGCGTCCGAGGGGAAGAGGAGCTGCAGAGGTCTTTGTGGGCGCCTCGTCGAGCATGAGAGGAACGCGAGGGATGGAGTTGAAGAGGCTGTCGAAGCTGCCATCACAAAACGAAGACACTTATAAGAATGAATGAACGGACGAGAATTATGAAGGAATGGATGAATGAGAGAGAGAGAGAGAGAGAGAGAGAGAGAGAGAGAGAGAGAGAGAGAGAACACCTCGATTGGAAGGCGCCTAGGAACATCGGACTCCCTTCCTCCTTAAACATCACCACCCTCGCTTCATCGATAGATCTCTTCCCACACCTGCATCCACCCCAAGGATCTACAATTACATTACATTGACCATTAAACACAAACCTTTGCCTTCTTAATCCATCATCTTCATAATGTAAACATACTCCCTCCCTTGTAGTAGTTATGCATATTAATTATCTGTAGCCTAGTAGAGAACTCCAAATAGATTAGCAAATCATAGACCTTGCCCTTAAAATCAGTGATCCTATACATAACTTTAATTGTTGAGAGCATGTGACCTTAATTATTGAGAGCACATACCCACAACCACTACCACATGAGCATGATGAGCCACAACCACACTTAGGGTTTCCACAAGACATTTTGACGATCTTAAGGTATCAAGAGAGGTCCTAAAGCAAGAACACAATAGCACAACACATTTTCCTTTCGTATATATAGCTTCTATTTTACTTGCTTCACCTCCATATTTTCTTACTTGGAAAAGTAGTCTACGTCATCGTCATTTACATCCATAAGTCTTCCATTCAAAAGGAGGTGACCCCCAAAATATTAGTGCTAGCTTTTGGTAACCTAGTAAAATTAAAGTACAATTTGCATCTCACACTCTTAGTTCCACCAATAAGTAAAAATGAGTTTCACTAGCTCCAATACCCCTATAGCCAATCATATCAACAAAGTGGAAAAGTAAATAAATTCTCAACAATAATTGAGCTATGGCTTCCCCTAAGTCAATCATATCAACATCGTTGGCAAAACCATTTTGTATGTAGCCCATGCCTATTAAAATGTTCAAAATGGTGACATGGAAGATGTTGACTTGTTAATAGATTCCTTCTAGATAACCATTGATTTTTATTTGGCCCCATCTCATTGATATTAATATTTAAATTTATGCTTACACACATGCGTGAGCGCACTCGTGCGCGCGTACACACACACACACGCATATCTTTGTACTAAGCATGTTGATTTGGACCTTCATATTTCCCACACAAGTTATTCTTTCTGGTATTATGATGCTTTGTATTTCTTAGTATCATGGCATTAAAAGTCCTTTTTAAATCCCTATGACTTTTCTCACCCATGATGCTTTGTTTTTCTTAGTATAATGGTACCAAAAGTCTTTTTTTAAAATATTGATCACCCTTCTCACCCAAATCTCTCACTCTTATAATTATCCCCCTACACACACACACACACAGATCCATGCACCCACACAAACTTTCACCTATGCAAGCACACACATACTAAAAAATTGGGTGAGAGAGCACACAAGATAGGAAGATGAAAACCCTAGTCTTTCTTCTTCTTAATAGTTTACCAAGAATAAGAGAGAGTAAAACATACATCATATACAAGTGGTCCATAGTGTAAACATACTAACTAAAAAAATGACTAGATAAATATCTAGTAACTTGGGTAAGTGGACTAATCTGATGTCCAATTGTAAAGTATCATTGGAATGACATGTTGATTCAGGTTCCAACTACGATAGTGATATGAATGTAGAAATGGTCATCCAAGTACATGAGTGTCAGCTCATGTTGAGCTTGACATCTCAACACTCCTTGTCAAGCTCAACTCCATGGCATGCACTCCAAGTAAGCTTCAAAATTGTTAAAGCTTTTATACTTATAGGGCCTTGGTTAAAATATATGCAACTTGCTTGTTTGTGCTTACATATATGAGATCAATGTCACATGCCAAAACCTGGTGTCTAATGATATGGTAATGAATCTCAATATGTCTCATGCATGCATAAAACACTAGGCACCTTGCCAATTGTATGAGACTTATGTTGCCATAATAAATGATAACTCTCTTGTCTCTCGGTATCCCCAATCATAAAGTAGCTTTTGCATCCAAGCTACCTCACATGCTACCATAGTAGCACCATTGTACTCTACCTTTGTACTCGATAATGCAACATTGGTTTGTTTTTTATTACTCCAAGTCACAGCCCCACTCGCAAAGGAAAATACATAGCCATTGGTGGACTTCCTATCAAACACACTACCTGCCCAATCAGCATCATTATAACCAAATAAGTACCCCACTTTCAAGGGTTAGGGTTCTAGTTGCAAATGGTAGAGTGGACTACTTGCATTGTGTAGAATACCTTTTCAAATGGGAGGCGCACAGCTTGTTGGTAGCACACTATGGTAAAATGATTGTGAGTGACTATAAGTGAAGCATAGAATCTATGATTGGTAGTGTAGCACTTCTAAGTGGCAAAGCATCACTTGTAACTTGTCATGTGCCTTTTGTAAGTAGTAGTGCAATAGCGTTATTCCTAGCAAAGACTTGTGAATTGTAGTGCACCGCTTGTACCTACCTCTAATAAAATGAAAATTTGGTTCAGAGACAAAAGAGTAGTGTATAAAATAAAACACTTGTTTAGATATAGAAAAGAGTTGTAGTGCACCACATGTTTGCATCGTGAAGTGATGTTCCTTATGTATTCTTCTATGTTGGGTTCGCATACCATGGATGTCAACATTTCTTAGATATATATGTTCCCATTGTAGCTAGAAGAAGTTTGGCCACATTAATAGATAGTCAAATGCTTAGTGGACCACACATGATACTATCTCATTGGTCTATTTGCTAATCTTACCATTAGTGAATACACGAATTAAAATGCCTCTTTTTCGTCAAAATTGGTCCTAATGACTATGTTTGTTTCTTTGTTCATAGAATTTTTTGCCCATGGGGAAAGAAGGGATGGTTGGGTCAACACTATTAACACACAAATACTGATATCTTTGAGGACTTACCCTAGTACTTTGCATAATAGAAGGAGCAATGGAGGAAGGTCTATGAAAATCAACTTGTTTACCTTTTACTAATGAACATGAAATTGTATTGAAGAATGGTATATAATGTTTGTTCTGTGATTGCAAGATTCGACCAAATGTGTGGCTCTAATAGTCTTATGAGTTCCTTAGATTTATGATTTTGTCATACTCAACTTCAAGGATTTGTTGGGTAATGATTCATGAAGTGCATTTTTCCTAAGTGCTTTGATTTGTCTTGTATTGTCCATTGTAGTTGGGGTTATCTCTAACCATGCAAAAATGTTTAGGAGCTAGCTATGACTACCATTAATAGCTAACTATGTAAGACTCTCTAGGAGTTAGCTATGAATACCATTCATATTTAGTCCTTGGCATAGGTTGACTTGGAGATTGCTAGTTAGGGTTATATCTACCTATGTAAGACTCTTTAGTAATTAGCTAGGAATACCATTCATATCTGTTCCTTGGCATAGGTTGAGTTAGATATTGCTTTATTGATGAAGCTTTTTGAAGGAATCTTCCCTTCTATCTCATTACTTCTCTTCAATGTCGACAAGCTTTCAAATTAAGTCTTAGGTATCTTAAGTGTGTACCTAGCTTAACTACCATATACAACAATACTCAAGAAAAGATTATAAATATAAAGTGTGTGACAAAACAAAAGAATGAGCGTTAGAACTCACAGGTGAAGAGTAACTAAAAAAGAATGAAAATAAATGATGAAAACACATATTGCTAAGTGAATACAATAACCTTGGACCTCCACATCTTAGTGTGGACCACGGAAAGATGATCTAAAGAGTTTGTTGTACTATAAAAGGATCACAAATCATAGCAGGCAACCGAAAGAGGTAATCAACTATACTATAAATACATATTAGAGTTGGAATTTATTCAAGATAGGCTAAAGACTAATATCTTTGTGAAGATTACATAATGTAGCATATAGAATATAAGCAAGGAATAGAGATTGCATGACAAATATGAGAAGAGCATAAACTTCTTTAATTCCAACCAGCTAATACAAAGATGGATTTTTCCACCCTTGCTATTCCATTGTGAGACTTAAATGGCGATCTAGATAGATGATAGGTATATATGTATTATATCTCACAGCATGGACTCAAAAGGCTAGCTCTTATGAGTTGAGTTTTGTGATGGCCATACACTCGAGCAACTAACATGCACTCAAATTCTTGTAGAATTATCTTCCCTCATGATAAGCACATGCACTACGATGGGTCATGTCTATCATCACAATGAGAACTCCAACTAATGTACAAATCTAATGGATAGATAAAGAGAGATTTAATTCATTGTATGCTCAAGATAGTTGTGCGTTAGGTGTTGGACCTTAACTCGATTAAGATCACACTAAGCCTCATAAAATGCTAGAAATAATGCATAGATTACATCTTGTTTTAGGCTGACCAGATTGTGAAATTATTATGAGAACGAACATGATCAGAATGATGTGTCCATTTTAGAATAGGTCTTTTCCACCTAAGCTGTAAGGATAATTCCTCTTCTAAGCTTAGCCCTAATTCATGGTAGTTTGAACTTGAGTTTAATTGTTGTGATAAGATGTCTAATGGAGGTGATACTTCATCTTGGATCGTGAGAGGGTCATTGAATTTAGACTATGCCTCTAAGGGTGAGTGATAATGCTTATCTTAAAGCTAATATTGTTAGTTTATTAAAAGTTGTTTGATGTGATGCATGGCTTATTGCCACGGGTTGGAAGCTACCACTAATGAATGCTGAATTATCATGTTTGTGTTTCATGGAAAAAGTGATTACCTATTAGATTAGACAGTTTACCTTGATTGTGATTTATAAAAAAAATTTGAGTTGACATCAGCACGATTGGACATGGTGGGTGAGAGACCTTCCCCAAAGTCCTCACCAAGGCTCCCTCACAAGAAACCAATTTCATATCTTGCATTGCATGAGACACCATCCATAGGGGAAGGTTTGCTACATGATGGAAATCAACAAGGCTCTATTGGGCTAGTAATCTTGGTCACCAGCCTAAGACGAAAAAGAAGATTCTTGCAAGCCTAATGCCCGCATTAGAAGGCTAGGTCATTTAGGTAACATATATAGGGTGATGCCAAAAAAGGTGATGCTCCTTAGAGAAGATGTAGCTCTTATAACCACTACTTGGAATAAAGACAATGTATTTGAAAAAGTACAATTTTTCGTTGTCTTTGAACCCATTTCTTAATTTACATGAAGGAAGCATGTGTAATAGATTGATTAATGAGGCTATTTTTATATGTTTTTATTTTCATTTGGTCAAAATTGATTTAAATCCATATAAGGTAGCTTGATTATGTTTCATATTTAAGATGTTTATTATAATTATTTATTTAAAATAAGCATTTCAAGAAAAAAGGCATACACATAGATTTTGTGATGTGAATCAATTAGTATATTGAGGTCTTTATGTATGTACTTGAGACCTATTCTTGCATATATTCAGAAGTTACTTGTTACCTTATGTGTTTAGGAAACTTTAGTATTTTAACTTTTCTCCAAACAATCTTGATTGTTAAGTGATCAATCGGAGTTGAAGGGCATGGGATGTAGATAATCAAGAGGATGAAATGGGGCCAAGTATAAATCATTGCTTATCTAAAAGGAATATATTAACAAGTCAACACCTTGAATTGGAGTTGAAGGGCATGGGATGTAGATAATCAAGAGGATGAAATGGGGCCAAGTAAACGTCATTGCTTATCTAAAAGGAATCTATTAACAAGTCAACACCTTCAATGTCACCATTTTGAATACTTTAATAGATACGTGGGTTACCTATAGAAATGTTTCAATAAAATGAAATTTCCAACGATGTTGATACGATTGACTTGAAAGGGGAAGGCATACCTCAATTACTATTGAGAGTTCATTTGCTTATAATTGTTGATATGATTCGTTAATGATGTTGATATGATAGATTGAATCAAGGGAGAATCATAGCTCAATTATTCTTGGGAGTTTATTTACTTGTTAACTTTGTTGATATGACTAACTATAGGAGGGTAACTCCAGTAAAAAAATAATACATATTACTTTTCCAAGTAAGAAAATATGGAGGTAAAGCAAGTAAAATAGAAGCTATATATACGAAAGGAAAATGTGTTGTGCTATTGTGTTCTTGCTTTAGGACCTCTCTTGATACCTCAAGATCGTCAAAATGTCTTGTGGAAACCCTAAGTGTGGCTGTGGCTCATCATGCTCATGTGGTAGTGGTTGTGGGTATGTGCTCTCAATAATTAAGGTCACATGCTCTCAACAATTAAAGTTATGTATAGGATCACTGATTTTAAGGGCAAGGTCTATGATTTGCTAATCTATTTGGAGTTCTCTACTAGGCTACAGATAATTAATATGCATAACTACTACAAGGGAGGGAGTATGTTTACATTATGAAGATGATGGATTAAGAAGGCAAAGGTTTGTGTTTAATGGTCAATGTAATGTAATTGTAGATCCTTGGGGGTGGATGCAGGTGTGGGAAGAGATCTATCGATGAAGCGAGGGTGGTGATGTTTAAGGAGGAAGGGAGTCCGATGTTCCTAGGCGCCTTCCAATCGAGGTGTTCTCTCTCTCTCTCATTCATCCATTCCTTCATAATTCTCGTCCGTTCATTCATTCTTATAAGTGTCTTCGTTTTGTGATGGCAGCTTCGACAGCCTCTTCAACTCCATCCCTCGCGTCCCTCTCATGCTCGACGAGGCACCCACAAAGACCTCTGCAGCTCCCCTTCCCCTCGGACGCCATGCCTAATCCCCACGTCACATGTTTTCCCAGGCCATAGCCATACGACCTTATTGTGGAGTGCATGAACTACTCGATGGAAAAAACTATTTCGGATGGATCTCTTACATCGTATAAGCAAACATCAATGTAATAAAGTATCTCTTACATCTTATAAAATATCTATGTCATATCAGGACTTGATATGTAAAATTGGACCCCATGGTTCTCATCGTATGTTGAGGACTCTCCTCATATATGTTCCTAGCTTATTAGATGTGTTTGTCTAGGTAAAACTGAGATTACTACTTTCAAAAACTTATTTCTTGGATCCACTTTATGATATTACAATGTCATAACTTTAAATGATATTGTTTCACTAATCACTCTATTTGTCAACAAGAAGAACAACTTTTTTGGACTACCACCTCAGACTAAGTAGTGATGAGAGTGAGTGATCCTCCTTGTTATATGATGTTGCACATGAAGAGATAATAAGTGCACTCTAAGTGCACCCATAAATATATATGTATATTATGTGGGTTCAAAAGAAGGGATTTTTAAAATACATCTTTTACCCACTTGTGACATATAAAAGAGTACTATATAAAAGGGTTACTCACAAATTGAATTAAAAACACTAACACATATAATAGATACTAGCAATGCTTTTGCTTATATGCCATTACATGGTAGCTTCATGCTTCATGTGAGCAATGTCTTCTTTGAGTAAAGTGAACGTGATACTCATTTCCCTTCACTTCCAACCACCACTTCCACAAACCTAAACTCATCAATGTAGAAAGACCACTTTATCACTTTGTGGCATAGCAAGCAACATGTCACTATGAGTGAAATAGTCACTTGTCAAGGCTTAGATATACAAATAAACAAAGTTTGATAAGCTTAAATGAAATAGTTCAATGGATCAAGCATGTTAATGATTGTTTGCTTACTACCTATGGAAACCTAGACATTGATATTTGGATCTTCTCCCTATTATGAGCCACATGCATATAATTCATCAATCATATATGGAAGGGCTAAATATGCATATAAGCCTTCAATCATATGTCAAAGGGAAAAAATATCCATGTTTAAAAGGTTGTGCAATATGTGTATGTGTGTGACCCTCTCTCTATAGGTATATATGTATATTTATACTCAGAAATATGTATGTATGCATGCACACATGCACACATAGACACACAAATACATATAGAGAGAGCATCTTAATTTTTAATTGGTATACATGTGGCACATGTGTGTGTATGTGTCTACGAGTAGAAATATATAGATGCTATTGTTTTAGACTCTTTAATATGTATGTCTATGAGTGTCTGCTAGTTTTAGCATTTGGACAAGTATGGGTGTGAAAGTATGGATCTAAATTGTGTGCATTGCCATTGTGTATTTACTTTTAAGGTCCGTAGCCTTCTATTCAATTTTGTTTGAATATGAAACCTTTTCATAGTATCTTGCTAATCATATATGTGGCTTATTATGATGAACTATTGCCTATAATTTTGTCATAAGTAATGTGATTAGTTGGAATTTAGGAAAGGTCCAGCTTCTAGTCTCATTTGTATTTTCAATTTGACTTGTGTACATAGACCAATGGACTTGTGGATGGATTTGTTGATTATGTGATGGATTGAGGCTCACGAACGCCTTCTATAGAATGTATTAGGGCCCAATTTTGGGTGTGTGCAAGAATGAGAAGGCATAGTGTTTTGTCCATGAGAACAACATGGCAATAAATGCCAAATGTGTCAAAGAAGGAGAAGGGGCTTCAATTATCACAACAAAACGCTTCCCCATCATAGAATTGACACAACAATGAATAACTTTATCCTTTAGAGGTTATGTCAAAGTCCTTTAGTTGATATCTCAAATTTTAGGTGCTTAAGGACATAAGACATGCCTTCTGAGATTACAGGTCCTCCCTTAAAATGCTATGAACTTGAAAAGCTTTATGTAGATAAAGAGATAAGATATGCCTTTATGGGATAAATGTTATAAACTTTGAAAGCTTTATGTAGCTAATTTGAAGCTTTGATATCCATTTTAACTATAAAATCAAATGCATTAACTTCAAAATCAAGTTATGTTATAGCTAGACCACTCTACCCTTAGTAATTTATTATGTTGCATTAAATACTAGTCATGGTATGCTCTAGACCTCACTCTCACCATATTCACCCTTCATCTAGGGAGATTTGGTTCATATACATGTGATAATTTGCACTCTTTGTTTCTAACCTTTTTCTTGATTCTTCATACTATTCGTCTATGAATGATAAGTATAACATAGCTAAGACATGCATCTAATCATGTTCATTATTTGGACTTGGCATATACTTATATATTAAACTTGTTGACTCAATTTCAACATCCTCATTGCCATAACTATTGATTAAATTCTATTATGTTGAGTACTGAAAAACTCGTTGGAGCCAACCCCATGATGAATGACGCAATCAAGAGGCAAGTGTTAGAACGAGTCCAGAGGTACATGAGAAGAGAGAAGGCAAAAATCAAAGCTGAGAACGAGCTCGTGCAGAAGCCTCCTTTGACGCCTTAAAAGCATTGGAAAAGTCCCTACCCCACTATGGCTCAAGCTCATGATTCAAGCCCATTATGTATTCTAGGTGTTATGGTATAGGGCTAATGTACTAAAACCCAAAGTTTATATTTTGATATGCATGACTTTCCTCGAACATGGTTTTGTATACCTTTTGACTATATGCCAAATGACATGGTTTTTCTCGTCCTTATGTGTATGTTAGAGAGAGATCCCTCAAGGCTCTCACATGTGTGCATGCCTGTGTGTGTTTATATTACTAAAGGAACTGGTTAGATATATGGCCATCCTTTTAGGGATCTCTCCATGCACTTTGCTAGCCATTACTTCTATTTTTGTGGAGGCTTCTGCCAGGTGTGTTTCAATTGTGGTTTGCAACCCTGTAAAGGTTGCCCTCAAGCCCAACATGTTTTGTCAAGCTTTCATGTGACAGTGAGATAGGTTTTGGCCTTTCTTGCTCTTGCTTGAATTGTGAACTCATTGTGAATAATGCCACTTGTACCTCATCTTCCTCATTTTTCTTTTGCATTTCCTCCATTTCTTTCATTTTAGATCTCATTTTCTTAATTTCCTTCTCTTGCTCTTCTAATTAGGCCTTGAAGTCTAGGAGCTATTGAGCTAGTTTCCCCATCTTGCTCCTCTAATTAGGCCTAGAGATCTCTGAGTTGTGGAGCTAATTGTTGCAAAAACTTCTCATGTGTGTCTTTCACGTCATCCAATCTTAGTTATAGCTCTTTCCTTTCCTTAACTAATACCTTATTCTTCTTGAGTTTCTCACACAAGAGTGTTAGAAGATAGGCATAGGAACCCACTGTAAGCAAGGGTGTATGAGGGTAGATATGTGTGAATAGCCTAAAGGGTAGGGGAAACCCTAACCCTAGCTAGGCAAGGGCTATATAAAAAACCTATGGGTCACTATCAAACTTCAGATAGAGTGTACCCAAGTTGTACCTTGAGCAACTTAGTAAACAAGATTTTGTTCTTGTACTTTAAGCTCCTATCTCCCTCTTGTGCACACTTTTTCTTGCTGCAACTCTAATTCTCCACATGGTATCAGAGCCTCCTCTGATCTCTTTAGCTTCCTCAAACCTCAGCTCCACTAAGTGCACAAGAAAATCTCCGTCTCTCTCATTTTGGACCTTCAAACTCCATAGCTAACCAGACCCATTGACCTTGGAGGAACTGGTGTGGGCAATAGAAGCAATTTTAGCCTTTGGTTTCTTTTGGATATCTTCTCATTAGCTTTGGGCAATTCAGTGTGGCACGTCAATCCCTGACATTGGACATCGTGGTGGGCAGCATTGTCACGAATGCAGAAAACGGCGCAGTTCTGACAGCGTGCCATTTCGTATGGTAGCGTGGCCTGCAACAAACATATTAATGGTGGCCACCATGGGGATTTGATAGCCCCCCAAGTGGACTATCTCCAACCGAGAGGGTTCTCAAAGATTATTCCTATGCTGCTCCCACTGAGTCAAACCCTAACTGTGGATCTCTGATGACAGCCATAGCCAAGAAGCTTCAAGCTTCTTCAAAATTCAAATTTCTCAATGTTTGGTCATTAACATTGATTTTAATCATTGAGTTAACTCCTTATGAGTCAGCTACTAATTTGGGAACCTAATCTCAAAGTTTAGTGTACTTGGAAAGCCATCATCAAGCTTATCAAGACCGACATTTATCATCTCTAGCAACATAAGCTGCAGATGAGTGCTTGTAAGCACTAAGGCACATTGTTTAATAATCATTGTTGCTAATACTTACACAATTTGAATGTTTTTATCGGGAAATTAAAACAACTAAGTGCTTTCCTTCAGGTTGTAAGTCTATGTGTACAATTATAAACACATAGACCATCATACACTAGAACTGTATTGCATATCTTGAATGATTTTTTTTTCAAGTACACTGGTCAATGAAATCAGAGGGATGTGTGTCATTGTACTCTCCTCAGAGTCATTAGCAATAAGCATTGAAATCATAGACCATCCTTGTCCAACACAAGGTTCATCCACTAAGCCATACCACAAGGAGGAGCCCGAAGTTAGTCTAGGTTCACATCATTAAAACCTAAAAAGAATATTAAACCTCGGAAGAAGATTGCACATAAGAAAGGACCACCAAAGTCATATTTTGAAATATTACATATGTATGATTTTCAGCCTTTCTCCTCGTTACAACTTTGATATAAATTTTTTGATTTTCTTCCGCATTCAGTGGCAAGTTTGTAAGGGACTAGACACTGCCCTTGTTCTAGCAAGTGGTAAGACCTTCCCAATGGCCACAACATATGTTGATGTTTGTCCTCAAATTTGAAAATTTGATGGAAAATATTTCCACCCATGGCAAGTACTTATCAAGTACAAGATGATGGAGAGAGGGTATTGGCCTCTCATTCAAGGCACTAGGGCTGTAAACTCTGCAAATCTGGTTGATGTAGAGGATGACCAAGGATGACCAATGTGCCCAGGCAATCATCATGTTACACTTAGATGATTCATTGATTCATCATGTTGATCAACTAAATACTGCTTAAGAAAAATGGGATGGGCTTGAAAAGCTCTATGGAGCCACTAGTAAAAATACTAAAATCTTCCTTAAATTTAATTCTTTAGCTTGGAATATAGATCAAGAGAAGACTTGGGAAAATTCATTTCTTACATGAAGGGACTTAAGGCATAGCTTGCCTCTGTACAAGCTCCAATACATGAAGAAGATGCTATTGCTATTCTCCTAAAAACTTTAAAAATGGTGTTTCCTACCCTTGTAACCACTCTTACCAACATTCCAGATCCTACCTTTGCAAGTACCATCCAATCCTGTTTGGATGAAGAAAAGAGGAACCACAAAGAAGGCAACACTAGTCAGGCATTTTCAACTTCGTGTGATCAAGTATTGGTACATACAGTTCTCACTAGATGTTCTTTCTGTAAGAAAAAAGGACATATTGTAAACAATTATTGGAAGAAGTATCCCGAAAAAATGAAATGTAACAAATGCAAGAAGACAAGGCATATCACTAGTAAATGCCCCAACATTCCTGATGTACCCAAAGAACCGGTGGCCAATTATGCCTCCAATCCATCTGAAGATCGATTTTTTAAAGTCTTTAAACCATCTACCTAAAAATACTCATGTAGCTTGATTTATAAAGGCATCCCGTTTGTTTAAGGGGGGGGAGGGACATCTTACATGCCTTGTAATCCAATGCCATCTTGGCATTAAGGGGGGGTGTTAGAAGATAGGCATAGGAACCCACTATAAGCAAGGGTGTATGAGAGCAGATAGGTGTGAATAGCCTAAAGGGTAGGGGAAACCCTAACCCTAGCTAGGCAAGGGCTATATAAATAGCCTATGGGTCACTATCAAACTTGAGATAGAGTTTACCCAAGTTGTACCTTGAGCAACTTAGTAAACAAGATTTTGTTCTTGTACTTTGAGCTCCTATCTCCCTCTTGTGCACACTTTTTCCAACTGCAACTCTGATTCTCCACAAAAAGCTTTGAGATAGATAAGCTTCCTCTATTGTAGGTATCATTTTACTAAGACATTAAGAGAGTTAGTAGTCTAGCTAGTGGTTGACTCAATGAGTCATTATTGGTCTCTTGGGAGATGACTATGACTTTCTCTAAAGACTTCTCTTTCTTCAACTCAATTATCTCAATTTGCATTCTTTGTATTGCTATCATTAGCTCTCGAAGATTACCCTAAGATATGCTTAAAGGTAATTCTTCAATTTTCTTTTCTTTCCCTTTACTCCACCTCTTTTCTCATCAAATCAACATTGCATGTACTCTTTTTGCTATGGTTGCATCTCTTCTATGCATGTCTTTCTCATACAATATGCAAATGCTTGTCATGGTCTCATCTTACACTTTGGCATACAGCCTCTAACTTCCACATTTCTTTTTAGATTCCTTTATTATTGCTTTGATTGTAGCTTTTTGGGAGCTTTCTCAACCTTTTTAAGTCCTTTTGAGAGATTTTTTAGGTCTTTTGCCTTTCTTTTTTGAAGAGGACTCTATCTTATCATCCTCTTCCCTTGAGCTCTCTTCCTTTCTCTTATATTCATGTTCCCCTTCTATTTGTAGGATTACATTTTGCACTTCTTAAAGGTGAAATATATCTTGGGGGATTGGAATCCTATGGTGGATACAGAATGTCTCAAACAATTGGTGAATTGTTGGGAGATAGCTAGGGCCATGTTAATGATTTTGGTGACGACACTACCAAAGTGATTGATGTTTTTTTACCTCCACACCCCATCTGTGGTTTTAGCATAGGTAGCTTCCTTATCACATCTTCCATCAAATCCTTAGGGATCTTAATAGTGCATGTAGTGGGTCTAGTATAAGAAAACAAGTGATGGAAGGCTTGGGTGGTGACCTTCTCAAATATGGAGCTAAACAATATCCCATCTTAGAAGATTCCTAGCTTGAAATCCCATTTTGGTGTAAAAATAGGAGATTTTTTCATTTTTTGTCAACTTTGGTAAGCCATCAATAATTTGTTTTGACTACATATTTTTTAGGCACTACACATTTACATGACCAATCTACTTATGTGAATTTCAATGTTACCCACAACATCTGAACCTTGTGAATGTATAGTAGCATCCATTTCATATGGACCTACATCAAGAGTAAAGAATTTGTTAGTATGCTTACCTTTTGCAATCAAACTACAACCATTTCTAGGATCCTCTATATAACAGCCAATCAAATGTGAACCCAACTTGCAATCCTTGCTCCACCATTTGACCAACAGAAACCATGTCCTCAATTATGTTTGATCTTTGCAACGCATCATCCAATTATTTTATTTTACCATCCTATGTACTCAAGGAAACATTTCCAATGTGAGTAATCAGATGGGCTATATCATCCCATGTCTCCACATAGCTTGGCAAATGTGGACTACATCTCTCATGTACTCAAGGAAAATTTTCCAATGTGAGTAATCATATGGGTTGTATCATCCCATGCCTTCACAGAGCTTGGAGAATCCGGACTACACATCTCTCTAAACCACTCTCGATGAGAAGTCACATTTTCGGAGCGTTTGGGGTCGAAAGTCTACCACAGGAGTAAGAGACAGTAGGGTGAAGGGAGATTCCGGGAGAGCAATTGATGGGAGAAACACCTAGTCAGAATTCTCCCACATCACTCCTTCTTCTTCTCCTAGTTCAGAGTGCTTTTTTGTTGCCCGTAAACTGCGATCACACATTGTGTGATTTTGCCAATCCTTCTTTTTGCATAAAATCCCCCCAAAATGGATGAAAGCCACTTGATTTTTTACATGTCATCCTATTCTAGAAGTTGTCTACAAGTTTTGGATATTTATAAGAGATAATATCCAAAATATCAAAAATATGCTAAACTTGTCCAAAAATCTAGTATTTTTGAACCATCCACATTATGGATACTCTGACACTAATGACTAGTATGGCATTAACTCTCTAGATCAATAAGAAAGCTGAATGACGATGCACTCTAGAATTTTTCACACTATGTCCGCATAGCAGAACAACATCCACCCACTCTTAAACTGCACATCCTCTGGCTTGTACCAAAGTCTTACAGATCTGTAGTGTCAGAAGAACTATCCTCTGCCATGTCAATGTCTTCATCTTCTACCTCTTCTTCTTCCATATTCTCTTATTCATATTGAGTATCCAACTCCTTCAACTCATATGCTAAAGACTCCCTACGTTTAAAGTGTCAAGATTGTGGGAGAGAAGGAAGGAGTCTCACTTGTAGCTTTCTTGCTTGCATAATGGGGGAATACACATACAGGTGGAGGTTGAAAACAGTTTTCCTCTTCTTAGTTGTGTAAGCAAAAAAGAACTCTAGTACAAAGAAATAGAAGAACTCTATATATGGGTCTCAAACCAAACTCAACTAACTAAGGTGGCATACTAACTGAGCCACGAACTAGAGTAGATAAGGATAGCTGTCATCTAGCTATTATTCATGGGCGGTGTACCAACCGCATCTGCAGCTAACACGTCGGTGACATAAATGCACAACGGTCACCCTGGCATATCACGAGTGGAGCTCGATATCTCAACACTCCCCCTCGAGCTCAATCCCAATTCCTGCACACCAAGCAGGTCTCTGAACTTGCACAGCTTCTCTGCGCCCAATTCCTTTGTAAATATGTCAGCTATATGATCCTCTGTGCTGACATAAACTAGATCAATAAGACCTAGTAAAACCCTCTCCCGCACATAGTGATAATGCACCTCAATGTGCTTTGTTCTAGCATGATAGACTGGGTTATTTGCCAAGTGTTTCTTGCTCATGTTGTCACAATAAATGACAACTGGCCCATCTGTAGGCTGATGCATATCATAAAGTAGCTTATGCAACCAAGCTACCTCACATGCAGCCATTGCTGCGCCCTTGTACTCAGCCTCTGTGCTCGACAAGGAAACTGTAGGCTGTTTCTTGCTGCTCCAAGTGACTACAGCACTCCCAAAAGAGAACACATATCCACTAGTAGACCGTCTATCAGAAATACTACCAGCCCAATCAGCATCAGTGTATCCATGCAACTATATCTGAACCCCAGTCTCATAAAATAGTCCATACTGCAATGTGGACTTCACATACCTGAGTATGCGTCTAGCCGCATCCAAATGCGGTTTCCTTGGAGCCTGCATAAACTGACTTACCAATCCAATAGCATAGCTCAAATCTGGCCTGGTAATAGTCATATAAATCAAACTTCCTACTATGCATCTGTACATAGTAGGGTCTTCGAGAAGCTCACCTGCATCTGTGCTCAACTTCACATTCTACTCCAAAGGAACTGAAATAGGCTTATAGCCTGTCATCCCATATTTGGACAGCATGTCTAATCCATACTACCTCTGCAAGAGCCGTATCCCACTTGGTGATCTAATCACCTCAATGCCCAAGAAATAACGCAGCTCTCCCAAATCCTTCATCTCAAACTTCTGCTTCAATAGCATTTTCACATGAAGGATATCTTCATCACTGTCACCTGTCATAATCAAATCATCAACATAAATGACAACTAGCATAATACATTTCTTTGTTTTTCTCACATAAAGTGAGAAATCTGCCTTGGAAATCTGAAAGCCAATAGTGACAAGATACTGTCCTATCTTGTCAGACCATGCTCTAGGTGCTTGGTTCAAGCCATACAAGGCTTTCTTCAACCTGCAAACAAACTCAGGATGAACAGCATGCACATAACCTGGTGGCTGCTCCATATAGACCTCTTCTTGCAAATCACCATGCAAGAATGCATTCTTTACATCCATCTGATGTAAAGACCATCCCTTTGATGCAGCCATAGCAATGAGTGCTCTTACGGTTGCCATCCTTGCAACCAGACTGAATGTTTCTTCATAATCAATGCCATATGTTTGTGCATACCCCTTGACTACTAATATTGCCTTGTATCTATTCACAGAACCATCTGCATTGTGTTTCACCTTATAAACCCACTTACAACCAATTGCATTCTTATCTTTAGGCAAAGGCACCAATTCCCATGTAGCATTTGCTTCCAAGGCATCCATTTCTTCATCCATGGCTTTCTCCCATTTTTCTTTTCCCATGGCTTGCTCAAAAGAAGTGGGTTCTAGTTCTTGTATCACTTTGACCATATATGCATAGTAAATGGCTGTAAATCCATCATATTTCAGCCTATCCACAGAATACCTAACTCTGGTAGACCTGCGCAAAGTAGGTTCACTTCCAGGTGCTCTCAAAACATCCCCGATCTTCCTTACTCCAGGTGTAACAATAGAAGGAATACCCAACTCATCATCAATGCTTTGTTCTGATCCACTGGATTCACCATCCACATAAGAGTGACATGCATTCACATCAAACATGGGCTGATCTACCTTCTCTTTTCCTTTTCGTGCTTCCCATAGCCCCTCTCCCTCGGGGTCTTAAAACCGTATTTGCAAGGGCCCTGTCTTGCGCAGAGGAGAAGATCTCGAACTGAGAGCCTTTGGAACACGCGAGTAATCCAAGGGGGAGTTGCTGCGATGAAATTCACTGCATAAATGGCTCCTAAGCAAAAGTCACGAGGCGCACATGTGGGAGCTTCCACCCCGAGTTCGCTTGTTGACAATGCTCCGAATATTAATGCCCATCTTCCAATCGTATTCTCGCATGAAAGGGACGCATTAAGCATGTTGGTTTTTAGGGAAATTTAAATGCATTTATTCATTCGATTTACAAAGTTTCGTGCATGTCAAATATTTGAAATTTCTCGCACTCCCGTGGACAAGGGTAGTTGCAATCTTCTTGAACGTATAATGCATAACTTAGAAGATGATATCGTGCTAAGAAGGATAGAGCTTATGGCACATGATGCACTCATTAATTAAATTCATGGTCGTGGTTCATATAGGGGATAATCTTAGAAGCCCATTGAATGATGTCCAAATCGTCGCAATACATGGAAAGGAATTATGAACTTTGCAAATTGCATGCGAGGATGGTTGCATTTTAGGTCGGGTTAAGTAATAAAAGGAAAGATTAAATCAATAATAGTCTCATGGCATTCGCTCATGCATGGAGATCTCTTGTCGAAATTTGAATGCATCTCCATCAAAAATATTAAAGCTTTGATTTCGTTGCATCAACGTAGGGTTTATATGAGTTAGCATTGAATTGTCAATCATTATAGTTTAGGCAAGGAAAAGTAACGATCATTGTAGAACTTATAGCTACATAGAAGAAAAAGGTCAATGAATCGCATATTTGCATGCAATGTTATATCTTGCAATTATTTACATCTTTTAGGAAAAGTATTTGCATCTCTAAGGAAATATCACCTCTTGTCATTAGACAATTAAATTGCTTGTAATTTGTGTAACTCACATGGGGGTCTTAAAGGTATGATTAGATTGCATATGAAGATCACCTCAAAGTGCTAGGTAGGGTTAAGTTACGTTAAAAATTCTGCCTAGTATCACACTTGGGATGTCAAGTCAAGACTTTTGATCCCAAAGATCCTACCAACATTCACGGAATGTTAGGGTTAGCTAAACGCCCATGCAAGAACAATCTAGGGTCCTCACCCTAAGGATCAATTGGCCAAATACTAGACTTCCATTTGAATTTAGAAACCCTAGGGCCAAACGTTGTCGGCCTAGTAAGGTTAGGGTTGGATTGGGTAAAGAGCACATCCCAAACCCTACATCTTGAGCAAAGGTATTCTTGACCAAGGAATACCGTGTGATGGGAAAATTAATCCCACAAGTTAGGTGCGACACTTGTCTCGTGCAACAAGTTGCAACGTCACATGATTTTGTGATTAAATCACAAAATAGTATTGCCACTCCTTAGAAAAAGGTTGGCGAGTTGTGCAAGTCTAATTTGCAAGAGGATGAGTAGTCATCCTACTACATCACCCTTCTTTGAGGCTAATTTGCCAAGTTAGGGTAAATATGAATTGCCTAGCAAGATATTGACCAATCAAGTGTGGACAATGGGGTTGTCTAGGACCTTAATGTAAGGAAACCTAAGGTATTGATAAATTGGGTTAACAGGGTATAAACCCTAACCCAAGGAAAGAGGGTAAACTAGCAACACATCTTACAAAACCCTTGGGATCTTGCCAAGTCGCGATTGATCCTGGATCAAATGCTAGATGTATTCGGAGAGAATGAATTATACCTTAGCAGTTGGCCGTATAAGCGACCACTGGAGTGTTTGTGTTTGTACACTTAGGAGCACTATTTGTTCTTCTTTTCTCAAGGAACTAATGCTGGAAAATAACTAATGCTTTAGGTTGAAAGCTTGGAGGGAGAGGCAGCATCAAGAAACCAGTGATTAACTGGTTAATTAAAGAAGTTGTTTTTGCTTGTTAAACTAAATGTGATAGGTAATTAGATGACTAAAGCAACCTGAGGAAAGTGTGGTGGATGTGACCATGGGTTCGTCCTACGGAAGTGTGGTCTCGGTTGGTCGGAAACTTTTCTCAAAGGAATTGATAGCGAGGTAACAATGACCTAGAATCTTTAGATCTAGAGTCCCGATTTATGCTGTTTTAGGGGAACGGAATGGGACTATGCCTTACGGGTAGAGAGGTCGAGCCTCGCATCTCTCTCATTTCCCATTCTCCTTGAACCAAGTGCAGTATAAATCTGCTTCGACCCTAATGTTTCTGTGTAAAGTAGTTCATCTGGGGCTCAACGCTAGTTACCTCCGAGGAACTTGACCATTAGGGGAACCCTGATTCAGGTCGATCCTAAGTGGGAATGGCCGGAATTCTTTCGCTTTGTGGCTGACTCAGGTAGACCTAGATCGCAAACCCCATGACATTCCATGGGGGTGTTGGGCAGAGTGCTTTCTGGACTCTCTTCCCGATGGGCTGCTAAGACGTGTCCTATAGGTGGACAGGTGGACACGTTACAAGCAACCAGGCTACAAATTTTAACATTAGCCTACAACCCTGAAGGCAATGGAATGAGTGAGAGAGATCATCAACCTATTCTCAAAACTCTAGCAAAGTCTTGTAGAGGAAAGATCAAAGAATGGCCTAAAATGTTACCTTTTGGATTATGGGCTGACCGGACTACTCATAGTTCAGTGACTAGCTATATGCTAGCTGAACTTATGCATGGAAAACAACCAATTATGCCAATTGAAAAATCTATTCTCACATGGAGTCTTCTACCTTGGGAGGAAGGCATCAGTAGAGAAGAGTTGCTGACTTTGCGCATATGGCAGCTAGAAAGAAGGCTTGAAGATGTTCAAGCAGCTATTGAGAAGCTAAAGACAACAAGACTAAAGAACAAAAGAAGATTTGATAAGCGACATCGACTTCAGCCAAGAGCAATTCAAGAAAATGACTGGGTGCTTGTCTATGACAATAGCTTAGACAATCAATGCAGTGCTTCTAGGAAGATGGTGAAGCATCGGTTTGGCCCATATGTGGTAAAGGTCATTCATGACAATGCCACATATTCATTGGCTGAATTGGATGGAACAAGCATGAATATACCCATACCTGGAAAAAGAATCAAGCTCTTCAAATGAAGAGAAAGTTCAACATATGAGCTAGAAGACTTGCCAGAGTATGAAGACATAGAGGAAGAAGAAGAGATAGAAGATGAAACATTGATACGGTAGAAGATACTTCTTCTGACACTGCAAATCCGTAAGACTTTGGAACATGCTAGAGGATGTGCAAGTTAGGAGGGGGTGGATGTCGTGTCGCTACGTGCACACCATGTAAAAAAATCTAGATTGTGGCTTCCTTTTAGATTTAGAGAGCCAATGACATTTTAGACATTAGTGTTAGTGTCCATGGTTCAAAAATATTAGATTTTAGTCAAATTTTAATATTCTAAATATTATCTCTTGTAAAAAAAATCTACAAAACTATAGACAACTTCTAGATTAGGATGACATGTAAAAGAAAGCATGTATCTTTCAGCTAATTTGAGAGGATTTAATGTAAAAAGAGAGATTAGCGAAATTGCGCAATGCACGATCATTGTTTTCAGGCAGTGAATAGCACTCCAAAAGTGGGAGATGAAGAAGGAGTCATTTGGAAGGATTCTGGGCAGGTGTCCTGGTATTTAACCCCTCCTTCGGAGCCATTGGAAGGATCAGATTAGCAATCTGAGCAGCATAAAGAAAGGTATTATTTTGTACACGTTTTTGTCTATTAGAATTATATTTTCTCATAATGCTGAAAGAAACTGTCAGGCTCTGTTAGTATTGTTCTATATTTTCTAATTATTTTTGGAAGTATTATTCTACATCTTCAATCTCTTCAAACCCCTTCTCTTCCATCTACTCCTCTCCTTGAATCTACCTTCACCTTGCTGTCACTTATCTTCAAGAACTTGGCTTGAAACCTTCAACCCTTCTCTTATCTCTACCATCTCTGGAGTCTAAGATCTTGAACCCCCATACATTCTTCTCTTTCCAAACCCCTCTGGTGACCTTCAACCCTACGTGTTGCAACAATGGTCTTCCCAAGCATTAAAGAGGCATGCCAATCTGATCTTAAGCTCTCAATTTATCCACTTGTTGAGCTTAATCCCTTGTTGGAGAGATTCAAGATTGCATAGGTTTAGTAGCTCAATCCTTTTTGTGCTCATGCATCATATCTCTTCCTGAAATTCATTGTATTGGCTAACATTAATCCCCATTTTGTCTTGTGATTTTGGATCATCTCCAAAATGAATGATAGCCATTGTAAATTGGGTAAGTAGCAGCCAGTGAGTCACCAGACTGCCAAGGTAACCCCTACCCCAACCTTTGTTCATTCCTTGCATCTTATGAAAAGGCCCAATGTCTCCTTTCCAATGCATCTCATGTTGATTGCTTAATAAAAATGTCTACCATGTATACTCCGGCTAAGGAAAAAGGCCAATGCCAGGCGAGGCGGTAAGACGAAAGAGAGGTGACCCTCCCTTAAGACCCTGAAGGGCTGCACAACCCGGACTGGGGGGAAATTTGCCCACCTCTTGGTGATCTGGAGCTCGGTACTTGTATGCAAGTGTAGGTACTTCCCATGAGCTCCACTCTCCCTGATGCAATGATTCCCCTTGGATACCCCCACAATGCTAATGGCACCCATATATGACACTTGAAGTGCATGCAATCAAAAGAGATGTATGGCAGTGAATTTACTTATGCATTGATGACATAGAAGATGGGTATGCAATGATGCTAGGGATAATGCTCAGTATGCTCAGGATGATATTTATATTGCTAATTAGGCCTCTCTAACTATGATCCATCCATATAAGGCTTTTGCAATAAGAACTAGGCAGTGGCAGGAAACCCTATAGCTCACCTCAAAGAGAGGGCTTTGTCCCCTCGAATTTGAATAAAAAAACTCCCCAATCGGACTATGGTTTGGAAGTTATGCCCATTTTTGTGCTCTAGGGTCACTGTGGGGACGGGGTGCATACTACTTCAGTAATCCCATTACAAAAATTTCTGATCATTTTTTGTCACAAAGGTTAATATCTCATCTCAAAGAGGACTTTGTCCCCTCCGACTTGAGCCAAAAATCTCATAAATTGGAGTTTCCTACAAAAATTTATGCCCTTTTTACTGACAAAAGGTCCTATGGACTGCATCCAGATGGCTAGCTAGAAAGGCAAAAGCAAGGTTCAAGAGGAACTCGAGAGGGAGATTACTCTTGGACCTCCATGAATGAGGAACCAAGCTTTGCACAAGATTACCATGGTGTCATACATGAGAAAATGCCCGAAACAGACCCATACACCCTTCTCAATCACACCCTTTGTTAGCATGAGCTTCGTCATATGGAACGACATAATGACATGGCCGCCAACCACCGCCAAATGATGTCCAAGTTTGATGAAGTGATCAAGCACATGGCTCTTTCAAACTCGAAGACTCAACATACCTTGGAGCAGCTCACTACTCTTATTGCTCAATTAGCGATTGCTTCATCCCAAGAGAAGGCCAATGACTCTAAGCATGAGTCTAGACGTCCTCCACATTAGAAACCACTACATGGTCCATAGGGTATACTACTTGCTAAGGGAATTCCCCCTTCTACCTACAAGATTGGTGAATGCTCTCATGTGCATGATGAGCCTTTTTTGAATTCCCCCATCCAACATGCCACCAACATCCCATTGAGACCTTCTCCCTTCCTTGGTTGAGTTTCCCCTACTCTCCCTAGGAGCCCCCATGCACCCCATATGAATCAGCCCCATCAAGGACAATATGGTACAAATGGCTAGCATGGCAATCATGGAAAGCATGGTTATAATGGACAATATGGTCTTAATGCACCACATGGGATGTATGGATAGCAAGGGTTTCATGGGCAGCATGGCCCTAATGAATTGTGTGACAAGATCATCCTCACAAAGTACAATGGGCAATCCCCCTCACGGTCTGACTTAGAGGAATGGATGTCCAAGTTGGAGTCCTACTTCAATATCTATCCTCGCACCGATGATTAGAAAATCTTTTTTTCTTCTCTCCACTTGGAAGGGTTTTCCCACACATGGTGGCGCTATATCAATTGAGAGAATCAACAATTCATTGATTGGGAAGATTTTAAAATGCATATGGTCCAAGTTTTTGTGTCTCCTATGGAAAAAGAGTGGTTGGAAAGATGATGGTACACTCTTGACCAACGTAATCTCACTGTACGTGAACACGCAAATCAATTCATGAACTTGACCATGTATGTGGAGAGCATTAGTGATGATGCTAAATTGGACAAGTATATCTATGGATTGAAACCGAGCCTATTGACAGATGTCATGGCCCAAAAACCTACCACACTTTTTGATGCAATTGAATTAGCTGAGAGATATGCAAGGAAGTACCATAAGAATGAACATTTTCAGGACATCCCCGCATTCCTTCACAATCAACCCCATACGGAGGTGGTTTTTGAGGCACTTCTATGCCCAATAACAACCCCAAAGTACCCACTTACCCCGCCTTCCATGCTGAAAGAAAAATGGGCACTTTTGGGACAACGTTTGGCTCTAGTGCTGAGAATAAGTATGCTAAAAATAAACAGTCCATTACATCACCTTCCTAGGGATCCAGCAGATCCAACAGTTCATTTCCCCAGATGTTGTGAAGGAACGAAAGGAAAAGGGCCTATGCTTTAAGCGTGGAGATAAGTACACTTTTGATCATGCTTCTAAATGCCCGTACAAGAAAACTAAGGTCAAAGTTCATAGCATGTATGTCATGGAAGATTAGCACAATGATGAGAATGACATGTCCACTGACCAGGCTGAGCCTACATAGGCTAAAAGTACTCATCATAAGCATGTGCATCCTACATAGGCTAAAAGTACTCATCATAAGCTCTGTTTTGACATGTGGTAGGCCCTATTTGGAGCAGCCTATCAAAAGTTATGACCCATTTACTTCAGCACGCTGGCTGTCCCTAGTCTTTACCCACCCAATTTTCATTGTCAAAGCGCTCAGAGTAGTACTCTGTAACCATCATTCCCCTCTACTTCTCCTTGTTTTTTAGGTCAAAAAACTTCAGGATGGGGATGGATTGTAACAAGTGGATATACACCGACTAGGGTTTAGATGCCCAATCACATTGAACGGGGTATATAAGGTGCAAGAGCCCCAGATTAGGGCAACCAGTTATTATCAAGATCATACTCTTCACCTTCAGCTCCTGCTTCCATGGCTTCCTCCTTCTCTCCTCTTTTCTGTCTTTTTCTCTCCTCTTTTAGTCTTCTTTTCTCTTCTTCTTGCTCTTTTTCTCTCTCTTTAGCTCTTCTCCTCTCTCCTCTTAGCTTCATTCATTACAGGGTGTCTAGAAAATATGTCGTTTAATGATCCTATGTGTCCATGAAAGAATAGAAAGATTGTCAATCACTACCTAACTCATCACCCACACTAGCCATCGATGGCCATAACAAGACATGCCAACAATAAGCAGTCCCCATATTAGTCTTGGGCTAATGAGGTTAGGCAATTCTAATAACTCCTTAGGACCACAATTGAGAAATACACCCTCAACAAAGGCATAATTTGCCAACAAATCCACAAACCAGTTCCACTATGATGAGGAACCAATTGACAAGTCATTTGATACATCCCCAGGATGGGATCTCTCACACTATACGTCCCATTCAATTGATTGATCAGTGTGAGTCACCTTTCACCAATAACCGGTGGATACCACCACGTCAGGCTATATTCAGTCCCACCGATTAAGGCCTTGTATTCTTCCATGTTATTAGTAAAAGTAGTGCCTAAATAAACTTTGAATTTCATAACAACTCTATGTTGAGGGTCTTTAATTACCAAACTAATACTCGCATTCTTAGTGGGCCCTAGTGAAGCTCTGTCAAAATACAAAGTATATACCCATGATTCATTGACAGGCCACACCATACCGATCAGTCAACTAATACTTATGATAGTCAAAGGCGAGTCAAGAGAAAGGATGTAAGACATGTACATTCCCTCCTTCCTCACTAAACTCAATAGAGATGCTAGTAAGAACCCTATGACAATGGTGGTAGTAGATCTTTATATCCCATGTGAAAGATCCATCTTGTCACTTAGTAATATGATAACCCTTTCTCCACCAGATCACTCGACCTTGGTGGTAATGTTGCTCTAAATACTAATGTTCAAGATAAGGAATGATTCTGCCCATACGATTGCCTTCGCACCTACTACTGTAAGTTTAAGCTGGGATCTTGGAAGACCTGCAAAGACACTGAGTTAGACATAAATCCCTATTCATAATAGAGCTTCAAATTATTAAGATTTACTTTATTTTGAAACTCTACCCCCTGTAAATCTACTAAAAGGGCTGTAGAGCTATTTTTTGTCATACAGATAATCTTATAAGGACCATCCCATTTGGGTTTCAACTTGCCAGTAAATAACTCATGATGTGCATCATAATATAGGACAAAGTGACCCTTCACAAATTTATATCTTTTAGCACGAAGGTCATGAAATGCTTTTATCCTCTTATTTCCCACCTTTAGATGTAACAAATCCTACAAATCGAATCTCATCAAGATGTGCTAGAGAGGTGAACCTTTCTTGCAATGCTTCCTCTTCACCTAAAGAACGGTTCAACGCAAACCTCACAATAGGTAACTCAATTTCGAAGGGCAAGACACACTTCCCCATATACCAACTTAAATGGGTTATGGCCTATTGCTCTCTACAACGTAGTATTATAAGACCAAATAGCCACATAAAGTTTCTTGTCCCAATCATACTTACTCTCTAATAGAGTTTTGGATAAAATCCCTACAAACTACTTATTGGTATTTTCTAGTTCTCCATTCTCTTGGGGATTATATGGTGTGGTTTTATTATGCTTAATTTTCAAAGCTTCAGTCAAGGCTTCTATGACCTTATTCAGAAAGTGTGTCCCCCATGATCGGACACCAGTTCCTTAGATGGACTGAAATGTCAGACAATTTATTCCATAATGAAACTACCTGTTTCCTTAGCATTTTCCTTCATTGTAGCATGAGCTTCATACCATTTTGTAAAGTAGTTTACCGCCACAATGATATAATGCTTCCACATAGTAGACAAAGGATGCAGAGGTTCAACAAAATCAATGCCCCACTTCTCAAAGGGCAAAGTCATAACAATAGGATTAAGTGGCACCTTACAATTTTTGCTAGCATCGTGTCTCTGACAAACATCACAACACTTAACATAAGCAAAAGCATCTTGGAAAACTGTTAGCTACCAATAGCCAGCATGTAAAGCTTTCTGGGTGATCTGTCCAACAAAATGGCATCCACATGCTCAATCATGACATTCCTCTAGGATAAAGGATACCTCATTGGGCACCATATAATGATGATAAATATCATCCACACCTTTCCTATATTAGACACCTGCTATTATTAAAAAATTAAGTGCTTGCTGTTTAATCTTCCTCTTCTTGGACTTAGAAAGAGTTTCCACCTTGTTGCCAATTGATAGATAATGCATGATAGATGCATACCATGACAAAATAGAGGTTGCATCAATTTTGTATGAATCCTTGCAGTCACTAATATCAGCCCATTCTTCCTTAGGCTCACCAAAGTCTACTAGACACTCTATAATATCCTGCAGCTTTGATGGCTTGCTTCTAATATCATAATCAAACTCCTACAAAGAAGTCAATCACTTGGCTAGGCGATCAGGGGATTGAAGCTTGTTTAGTAATAAGCCTAATCCCTCTACCTTAGTGAAGAACACTACCTTCTCATAATGAATATAATGTTTGAACTTCTTGGTGGCGAACACCATATCTAAGCAAACCTTCTCCAAATAGCTATAATGCAACTCTAAGATTTTCATTTTTTGGCTTGCTAATGCAATAGGATGAAAAGGTTGTGCCTCCCAAATTTGGAATAGCAATAACTAATGCTACGCCTTGTTGCAAACGTAAATATATAGAAAACCTCACCCCTTTTTGGAGCTTTTAAAACTAATACTTTGGATAATTCAATTTTAACATATTCAAACGTCACTTTGCATGCTTCTATCTATTCAAAAACATGGTTGTGAGATAAAATACCATATTGGGGAATATGGAAATTTCTCCTAAGTTTGGGACACATGGTCAAATCTTTGGATTTGCCATAACTTGAATACTGTAACTCCAAATCGAGCGCTCTATAGCTGAATAGATTCCATTTTTCAAATGCTTTCCAATGATAGGTCACACCGTATGGTTTTGAGAAACTTATGGACATGTTATATGGGTTCCACCTTTTTAGTATTCAAAAAATGGGAATTGGGAGATTCCCAAACTCACTAATATTGTGTTATAAAAGATTACTCAAGGGTAACGAATGTTTAGCTAATGCATTAATGGATCAATGATAATATCCCATGAATGAAACAAAACTATGAACTTTCCTAGGGCAAGTGGGTGGGCTTAGGCCCATAATAACAACCACCTTTTTAAGAATAGTGGCAATACTAGCCACACTCACAATATGACCTAATAGCAAACCGTAAGGCACCATGAATACACACTTTTGAGGATTCAACACTATGCAATACTCACGACATCACTCAAAGCATGTGCATAGAACAATCAACTGTCCATGACGGGTCATGGTAGTTTTCCCCAAATCATCTATGAAAACCTTTAGCTCTTTAGGGGATATATCAACAAATGTCTTCTCAGTCTTTCTTTGTAAGACTTAGGAGCATTATACATGCCAAAAGCCATCACTTGGTATACAAAAGCACCAAAAATTGTTATGAATGTCATCTTTAACTTATCCTCTTTAGCAATGGGCATCTAATTATAACCCACAAAATAGTCCATGAAAGAGTATATCTCTTGCCTAGCCAATTGATCTAAAATATGATTGATAATAAAGGGCAGAGGATATTAGTCCTTCATCATCTGCTTATTCAATTCCTTAAAATAAACATGTAGGCGAGTTTGATTGTTCTTTTTCTTTCCTATTACCATCGGTGAGTACCATTCTATATGTTCAATAGGAAAGATGAGACCAACCTTCCTTAAGTGCATCAATTCTTCAAAAAGAGGCTCTCTTAGCTCAAAATATATATGTTTAACCTTATGCCTCACTAGCTTACTATCGTCTTTCAATGGAATCATATACACAACAACAGAAGGGGGAATCCACTTGAATTCATCATAACTCTATGCAAATATATCCCTAAACTCATGTAGGAGTGCTACATAATCTGCATGCTGATCAACATATAGCATAGTGCTGAGTTTAATGGGATAGGGATCATTAGGAGTCCCAAGATCTAGCTCTATTAGATTAGCATCACGAATCTTGTCCTTTGCCTTGATTGGCTCATTTAAACATACTTGGTAAGTGGTAGAATCCTCATCAGAATCAGTGGAACTTGAGGGGTTGAAGTTTTGTCAACTGCCTCCCATTCTATAGTGGGATGTAATACCCTTTCATCCAATGGGCGCTTACTATATGCATCCAAAATTATTCTCTTTAACCCACATCCAAATATCAACCAAGTAGCTAGGATATCCACTAAACAATTGGAATGTAATATCCATGGACATCCAAGCAACAACTCATAGCTTGGCTTCCTAGCAAATTGGATAACATGAAAGTCAAGGAAATACTCAATATTAGAAACCATCACATGTACTTGCATTACTATGCCTTTCGATTGTCTTAGGCTATCATAAGCCATTTTTAAAACCATTGACATCCTTTTGGATTGGTAGACCCAATCTCTCCAATAAAACCATACTCATAATGTTTATAGATGAGTCGGGGTCCACCATTGCATTGTCTATCAAGATTCCATCGACATATGCCTACACCCTAGGACAATACTTCTCTACATGATCCCACCATTCACTACCCACTCAATGGACACCAAAAGGTTCTATGATACAACCCATTTGTAGGATTTTCTTGAACTCCTTATGAATGTTCGGTGATAGTCGGATTAGTTGTAGTAGATTCACATCCGGTTTAACTTCACAAAGCATGTTGGCTAGGTCAAACTCATGAAAATTTGCCACTATTCTCTTCTCTTTCCACACCAGCCATTCTTTTGGCTTCTTGATAATCTTAATACCCTCATTTTATTTTTCTTTCCATTTTCTTTTGACCACAGAATCCTCTAAAACACAATCATTTTTAAGAGGACATGCACGGGTATCCAACACCTTATTATCATCCTTCCTAGGTTTAGGATTAATTTTGCTTGTATTAAGGTCATCTTTCTAAGCATCTTTCAGTTTTTGACTCCTAGTTACTACCCTAACATTGTTAGGAGATAAAATCTCACTAATTAGCAAAGTTTCGACTAAACTTACCCCACTATCCATTTCCTTGTGTGGCTTTACCCCTTTGGAAAATTTTCTTAGGGCCCTCTCCTTTAGTATTCTTGTTATTCCCATGATGGTTTCACATGCCCACATTGCTGACTACTTTGTTGGACAGAACTAATCCTACTTCAATATAGTTAATGGCCAAGTGACCAAACCTCTCAGATATATCGCATTTGACATTAGGATTATGAGGAAAATGATGACCACTACACCACTTACAACTAAATTATGATGAGTCCCCCATCATCAGGCTCTCTAGTAACCATTAGATTTTGCTGATGCTTCAAGAAATTAACATCTATGGCGATTTGGTGGTATTTCTCAATGATCATATCCGTATAATGTTTCATCATATCTTTTACTTTCTCTACAATGTTTGATGCAGAGGACTCATAACCAGTGGCTTCAGGAGCTACCCTTTTACTAGGTTGCATAACTTGCAAAGGGGCTGCTACTTGTATTGACTCTTGGTTTACAAAAGGCGCTCTTTGGCTCATTTTTGGCATAATGACATTTGGAGGAGCTGACAAAAAAGGCACATTTTTGGCATAACGACATTTGGAGGAGCTGACAAAAAAGGCACATTTTGCATCATGCTTCCTTTACCATTCAGGTTGGTCACAAAGGCACTGATTGCAACTTGATCTCAACTAACCAATCCCAAATTATTTTCAAGTGTAAAGCTTGAATTAAAATTTTCCCTTGATGTGTAAGCTGCTTGTAAGTGGGACTCTACTTCCTTTGTTTAGGTTAGAGCATATCTATGTCCGCTAAAGGGACACTACTCAATTGTACTTGGATATTGAAGTCCAATCCATATAAGAAATAGTATAGTTGGGCAGCAAAGTGGAATAGGGATTGAGGCTTGCAACTTGTGAAAGACCTCTTTCATCTTCTTAGCATATGCTTGGGTATTTTCATGGGGCTCTTGACGTGTCACATTTAGAATATATAGCCAATATTGTCCACCTCTCTCAGGGGAAATTTCTCTTCAGAATAGATTGATCGTGGTTATGATACTCACTTTTATGCTTGATACCATATTGTAGCCATCCCTTTCAGGGTCATATTGAAAAACATCATTAGATGTCCCTCATCCTAAATTTGAGAGTTAAACATGAGATTTAGGAACTCACTTATGTGAAGCTCTATATCCTCCTTTTCTAACCCATTAAAGATGGGTAGGGGGAATCCTAAAGTTGGAAAATCTAGCATTTCTACAAGAATTCCAATAGGTTGCATCATAATGACAACCAGATTTGCTGTAAGATTTTGTGACAATAGCCCCACTTGAAGTGGGTTGACTTACTAGGAGAAGGGGTGCAATATAGCTTTCTCCTCCTTCTAATGAATTGTTTGTGGCACTAGGGTCACTAAGACCTCTCCCTCATAGGGGGACTAGGCTACTTCATTGAGGGGAATATTTCCTAATGACCTCAACCCGCCATCTAGCCCTTTTAGTTCTTTCTTGGTTTTGGATTTCAGCTTAATGATTTTATCGAAAAATAATGGGTCTATCTCGACACGCTTTGGAATAAAATGATTGACTAGTCCCTAATTAACTAGGAATTCGAAGCTGCCACTTATTAGTGGCTTCCCGAAAAATGCATCACTTGCCAAGACCAAAAAATGCACCCGACACTAGCTCTAAGGCTCTAATCATGCGGGCCTCCTAAACTCACCTAAACAACCCCATGACCTCGCGGCTAGGAGCATATAGACACTACAAAATAATTTAACTAAAGAATTTGTTTATAGATACTATTTTTAGATTGTAGTTCAATATAATTCCCTTCCCGACTCCAAGAAATTGGAGTGTCCAAACATATCGGTGTTTAGCACCTTGTAACACAAACAAAGGGAGCACCCCCAACTTATCATTGCAGTCCCACTATGGCTCTCCTACACCCCAAGGATTAGCCCCAAGATGTGTCGTTTCAATATAAAGCACATATGCAACGTACTCCCCTCTTTTAATGAAATGTTTTAGGAGATAATATAATCCTTACCACATTAGTCTCCCAAAGGAAACAATAACACTAGACCTACAGCTTAGGAAACCTTGCACTCAATGTGGGTCAATCGCTCGAAATCAAGTTCTACAAATCTAGGAGCTAATTCTCTTGAAAATCACATATGAAAATGCACATGCAAAGTAAATGCCATATAGTGCACAAACAAGTAGACTTATAGATCAAACAATGTGGACGTGCACAAACAGTTCTTTTCATGACTTCACTCTAATGCAGTGTGTCATTGCTACGGTAGCTTCAAAATAATCCATGCTACTTCCCTTCCTTTAAAGACTTAGAATAATCGGATCCTATATGTCAAGATATACATAAAATCAAAATTCACATGATACTTAGCTCCCACAATCCCCCTTTCCCTACCGGTATAGTTTTGCTTATGGTGGTAGGTGTAAAGAGTATTTTTATGTATTTTTTGTATGTGAAAAGCAATAAATACACATTTTAACATAAAGAATGGAAATAAGCTGAGGCTAAATCTCACGTCTTAGTCCCACCATACATTCACATATATATTCATAATTTTTAATAATTTTTTCATACATAAAATATTTTTTTTCTATTTTTTCTAAAATTTTCATATTTGTTGTTAGTTTTTTTTATTTTCAAACATATAGTGCTTATATGGATCAAGATGCTCAATTATATTTCATATGACACCCATATGAACAACCATAGAAACTCATAAAACCCTCAATTCTTTCAAAATCCCACATTACGGATTTTCTCAAATTTCAAAATTATATGAACAGCAAGAACCAACTGATCATTTTGATTTTACAAGCAATGAAAATCATTTTCAATCATTTTAAACCATTTTCCATAATATGCACAAAAGATTCACCATAAAACATCAAAATCGAACACTTACACGATTAATCTCATACAAATCCACACACATTTCAAAGTTGGGAAGTTGACACTCTTCTATGGTCATTGATGCATCCTCAACCTTTGATCTATGTTCCATAACACCTCAACATCATCTGCAGGTCCAAAATCTTTTACCTCACTTCACCTCTCTCTAACATAGAATAATCCATGGGAACAAGGTGCAGAGAGAAGAGAGGAGGAGAGAGAAATATTGCTTTCATCTCTGATGATCTTGACAACACAGAGAGGCACAATGATGGAATTGAAGGGGTGCAACAAAAATGCACCCCCCTCCCTCCCCCCGTTTGTTATAGAATTTGAGATACACACTCAACTTTCTTATATACTTAAAATATATATGGCGAATATTATGTTAGCACAGAGGGAGAATAGATGAGAGAAAAGAAAGATGTAGAGAAATTGGCAACACACTAGGGACTGGAAGATGGGCCAGTCCCCCCCCCCTTGTGGAGTTATATTATTGATAAGGAGCAAGCTCCTCCGTTACACATAAGCCAGTTCTTACTTGTAGATCTTGGAAACAAGATCACGGTTCCTTGCATGGTATACAACCAGCTAACACTTCCACAACTTGGAAGTTGGCACCTTTTGATCCTTCTTGAGTCTCCTTCTCTCCTACACAATATGTGTAGGGCTCTCCTCTTGGCACTTGATTTCAACAGAACTTCCGTAGCACTTGCACCTTCTCTTCTCCTCTTGGAA
Source organism: Lygodium microphyllum (assembly GCF_053477565.2). Lineage (NCBI taxonomy): Eukaryota > Viridiplantae > Streptophyta > Polypodiopsida > Schizaeales > Lygodiaceae > Lygodium > Lygodium microphyllum. The sequence goes on along the minus strand of NC_141139.1, from coordinate 129,531,438 downwards.
CTTGATTTCGGCAAAGCTTCTGCATCACTTGATTTCAGCAGGGCTTTCGCAGCACTTGCACCTTCTCTTCTCCTCTTGGATACATGCAAAGTGATGCTTCCTTCACCTCTCCCTTACACCCAAGGAGAGCCTCCTCTTTATAGGCTTTCAAGAGCTTCTCTTCTTGGAGAGAGAGCTGAGTTGAACTTCAAGCAAGGTGTGGTTGTTCCACTCTGAGGCACTAATTTCGAGATATCTCTTTGTGCATTATTTGGATGAAAAAACGTCCGACATGAAAGTTGTAGATCTCGCTGTTTCCAATAATCCACATGACCAGTTTTTAGAGATTGTTTTTCTATTGCAAGATATTTTTAAAATGTTTTTTTCAAAAAAATAGCTTTTTAAACTGTACTCTTAACTTGTGGTCCATGCAACCACCTTGAGTCATAGATAAGGAGAGTTCATTAGATTGCCTTAGGTCTCAACCTTAAGATTGAATTTCACACAAAAGCTTGTGTCATTTTAGACCTTAAAAAGAGAAAATCACTTCTCTCCTCACTTCCAGAGGATCACGTCTCTCGTCTTTCTTAGTGAGAGAATTTCCTCTCTCGTCTTTCTTAATGAAAGAAAAGACCTTAAACCTTGACTTGTAGGGAAGAGGATGACCCCAAATGAATGTAATGCTCATTACACACAAGTAAACATTCCCAGGCATCCTTGGATGCACACATAGATACCTATACACAATGCTAATGCACTTCTTCTTCTTAGAACTCAATCCCCCTTCATAACTTGTACACTCCTTCATAACTTCTTAGAACTCCTTTCCCCCTTCTTAGAACTTCTTCTTCTTCATTTATGTGTAACTCCTTGTACACTCTTACACTTGGTAGACACTTCTTTCCCCCTTCATAACTTGTACTGCATGTACCAAATATCCTCGTCACAGTTCTCTTCTCACCCCATTAAGTGATGCACTAGGAATACTGGTCTCTAAATGGTCTCATGGCCATGCTAGATCATCATCAACACTTAAAGAAAAGTGAGTCATTCATTTATTGACATGAATTTATTAAATAGAGAATGTGTAATAAGCAATCAATTTAGTGACACCTTTCATGCTGAATTTTGTGTTTAATTAAAGCCTAATAAGGCTTAACTACTAACGATTAAATTAACCAGTTTGATTTTTGCGTCTTCACACTTCTCGGACGGCAAAGTGGTTTTGGCCTTGTTGGAGGGGTAAACGAGCTCCGAATTTCAATCCGACTATATGGTTGACTTTGTGGCATCAAAATCTATCACTTTGGACTCTGTTATATACTTTTTGGCTCTCGGATCCAATAACCATTTCATAATGCTATATCTTGCGACCATTAAATGGAGGATTAAACAACCTCTGATCGACGAACGGAGACTTGCGTTAGATTCCTCGTGTTGTAATGCATCTAGGAAAACTCCAGATTCTTGATTCGCACACTTGATTCATTTTCTATGAAAATTCTCTTTTACGCCTCGAGCCCTTTTTGCACTTTAAATCGACTTCAAAATTTGCTCTCAAAGCTGCAAATAAGTGATCATTGGCTACAATTGACTGTGGACAGAGAATCATGGTGCATTTTTTGGGTCTAATTTGGTATTCTCCTATGTCTTATGCCTCAATTCTGGTGGTTAAAATGATAAGTAAGGGATGAAGAATCATTGTCTCATGCTTCTAGAGAAAGATGAAGTGGTTAACTGATCAAGAGAAAGAGATCTTTGCTGTCCACCATGAAAGCTTCAGGCAAAAGCTTGAAAGAGAAGAAAGAGAAAGCCTGCCTTGAAAAGTGATTGGACTTTTAACCAAAGATAACTCTATTCCCCCTATCTTCAACTATTTTACCTCTAAAATGTCATGCTATGGATGTATGACCTACCATTTTATCCAAGATGCCTCCAACTTTGTCTTCAAGTACTCTAGTTATAGCTCTAACTAAATGTCCTTGGTCATTGCACTTGTCTATTTTCCAAGTTGACACCCTATCCTTGAATAATCACAAGGTAACTAGCTTGCAGAAGAAATCCAAGAAAAGATTGAACCAAATGGATCAAAGACCAATGCTTTGATACTACTTGTCAGGTTGAGAGGTGAGAGAAATAATAGCAAAAGGGAGAGAAAATAGGAGAGAAAATGAGCAATGAGGAGAGAGAAATATTGGAAAGATAGGAAAGAAGAGAGAGAAGCCATGAAAGGTGACTACAAGTAGGTGGTGAGATGAGAGACAACAATTGCATTATGATAAAAGATGTCAAAAATTATATGTCTCACACCTTTTATACCTATGTCAGTGTGACAAGGTATTATTAATAACTCTCTCACTAAAACATGTCTTCCCAGCTTCTTACAAGTGGGTGTTAAGAAATTGTGATCATAAAGGATTATGGAGAGAGAGAAGTTGATGTTAAGAAATTGTGATGATAAAAGGAGGGGGCCTATTAATAGCTTGTAAAAATCATGCTTTGAGATTAAAGTAAGAGTGCTTTTCTAGATATTTAGCTCAAAGTAGAGAGTGCACATTTTTATAAATAAGAAGGTTGAAGAAAGCAAAAACACAACCCAAGTTCAACATGTATGCAAAAACTCTTATACACGAGACAAAACTTCAAATGGCCGTAACTTTTGATCTAGAACTTGAAATTCAAATCTATTCAAGAATTATGATCATGGCAATTAGCTCTATGATTATATTACTTCATCTAGAATACTTGATCAATGTTGAGAAATCCAAAGTCTCATCTCCATATTTTTCCATTTAGAGATTCTTGCCAATATCTTTACAAATCCTTTGAAAGGAGGTCTAGTTATGATTATTGATATATCTTTAGCTCTTAAGCATTTATGCATATTCCTAAGATATTTAGCTCAAAGTAGAGACTACATAGTTTTACTTAAAAGAATGTTGAAGAAAGAGAAAACATGACCTAGTTGCAACACATATACAAAAATTCTTCCACATGAGAGAAAACTTCAAATGGCCATAACTTTTGATTTGGAACTTGAAATTCAAATGTGTTCAAAGCTTTATGATTATATTGCCTCATCTTAAGTGCTTGAGCAAGATTGAGAAATACAGAAGTTAATCTCCATATTTTTCAATAAGGAATTCCTTTCAATATATTTACAAATACCTTGAAAGGAGACCTAGTTATGATCATTGACATATTTTTAGCTACAAAGCATTTATACATGTACCTAAGGACAAGTGGAGTAAGCTTTATCAAGAGTCCAAGAAGGCATTATGCAACTATGATGTCATGTTTAATGAAGATCAAATGTATAGGCATCCCATTAAAACACTTGAGATCAATAGGGTAATGTTCTAGGAGGATCAAATCAACAAAGTAAGGCCATTACTTCACAATACGAATACTATTCGCCAGACTATTCTACATTATGTACGGCTTTGGATAGCAAGCTAATGCTAAGATGGAAGTGTCATAAAAGTAGTAGTCTCATGTTTTACAAGATGGATTGGTGGAACACCCACAAGATCCTATTGAGCTAATTTTATGATGGTTTACAAGGGTTTCTAGATTGCTAGATACATACACTTCATCTCTAGATTATGTCATGATTGTGGATTGTGGTGTGCCTTCTTATTATAATGATACTATGACTAGGCATGTCAATCATAAGCATAATAATTCTACACACTTAGAGATGGAATCTTTAGTGAAAAATGCTACTTATGACTTAGTTATTTTGCCTAAGGTTCCTAAAGGTAAATATTCTCTACCATGCAAGTGTGTCTACAAGTTGAATGTTTCTTGATCTGACGCATCACCCAAGTATAAGGAAAGATTGATAGCCAAGGATTTAAGTAGAAGGGGATTGACTTTGATGAGATGTTATCATCAATACTCAAGATGATCACCTTTTGTAGGATACTTGCATTGATTGGCAACGATGACATGGAGCTTGTTCAAAAGGATGTAAGGGCATTCTTACATGGAGAATTACATGAGGACATTTATATGTTGTAGAAGGCAAGGAAAGTTGGTGTGTAAGCTACATAAGAGATTATATGGTTTTAAAAATGATTCTAGGGACATAAGATCAATGCCTTTATCCGGTCTTAGGGGTACACTAGAAGATACTAATTAATTGCATATACACTAAAAAGGCTATGGATTGCGAGCCTATGATTGTGATTCTCTATGTGGATGACATGTTGACTACTAGTAAGTTAGTCATGTCTATGGATGCACTAAAAAAACAATTGCGTCAGAACTTTGATACATAAGATTTGAGGGAATGCAAATCACGTTCTTGGCTTTCATATTATGTGAGATAGGGACAAAAAGATATCTATTTGTCTCAAAAGGAACACATCAGGAAGTATTAGAGTGTTTGAATATAAAGAGATGGAAGTAGATTTTTTTTTCCATTGCTTTCATATTTGAAACTTAGCCAAGAGGGTAGGCAAATGAGCAAAAGGTTGAAATGGCTAAGGTTCCTTATGCATCTATAGTTGGTAAACTTGAGAGTGAAAAATTGTACCGCCCTTGTATTATCTTTACTCTGAACTCGAGCATATGAAGAACCATCATCCAAGGCTTTTGTTTCGAGCCTTGATTCTGAAATATAGAGCTACCCTAAAATCACTGGATAACTATGTGAATCCTGCACAAAAAAATGATATTCATCCGTAACATCTCCAATAGTCACGGCCACATCCAGACAAGCCGTATAAAGATCCCCTAATGAATTTTTTGCTGCTCGCATGCACCATCTCGGATCTACATCAATCGGCGGTCAACCTCCATTCTCATACAAGCTGCGTGGCATAACATTGATTTCGGAACCATGATCCAAGAGAGCCATGCAAGGCGTCTCTCTTTATCCCACTTTAACAATTGTCTCTATTGTAGCACAAGCCCAATGTGTTCGTAAATAAAGACTACTTGGAATAAAATGAGCATCTTCTTCTTCATGTACTTGTTGATGGACATACCCAATATATTGCCTTTTCTTTATGCTTATTGTTCCCCATAAGACCAATTTTAGCCCACAGGCTTGCTATCTACACTCCCATTTAACCCATTTTCAAAATCAGCCCTACTCCAAATCAGCATTACATGCATGATTATATTCCCTCTGAAGTTGTTTCTCTATGTCATTGTCAACCTACATCAATGCTTGCAAAACTTCACCATCAAATTGTCCTTTTTGTTTCAGTATATCAATGATTGCATCATGAAATTTACGCTTCTCGCGATTCCAAGAACTTTGCCAAGGGTGAATTCCACTCTACTACCAAGTATGCGATCTCCCAAGACCTTTTTAAGGTTTGTGGCAGTCTCAAGGTCCGATTGTAACTTGTAACTGGGCTGCTTGCCCCTTTTCTTTCCTTCTTGTTTCTTCTCTTGAGATGCATCCTCCATAACATGCTCAAGTATGGCTCTTTCAGCCTCTTTTTGCTGTTCCATTTTATTTTGTGTTATGTGTTTAGATGGGCCTGAAGAGGAAGGACTAGCACTATCCTCATCTCTTCTTCTCTTTTCTTCCACAAGAGCTTCTTGATTATGAACCTTAGCCAAATAAGCATACGTTGAAAATGAATCCACTCGTGCACTCCATCCTATTCTCCCTTGTATACTCTGACTTGCATCAGCCAATTCAGTCATTGTTGTTTTTCCTTTTTCCATGCAATCTAATGCCTGTATGCAAATGTAAGATTTTGCTTCAGCCATGCCTCCTTTACAAGCTTCTTCGGTCTTTTCAATTCTCAACGTATATGTGGCTACATCTATGGAAACAAATGTTGTCTTTGCTGCCATCTCTTTCAACCTCTTTTGCATGCCACCATTTTCAAAATTTGGCTCTATTGGAAGACCAATTTCTGTTGCATGTATTTTTCCATCTTTCCAAAAGACTAACCTTTTCACTTCCACTTCACAGTAGGCTATACAGTCTCACTTTTCATGCTGTAAACTATCACACCAAATGCATCTTCTCTTGTATCCTTCTTTGTATAGTCTTTGGGCTATTGCTTAACCCTTCTCTTCTACCTTAACTATGTCCAACTTTTTGACCTTTGCATAGATTTATGTCAAATTCAACCTCAAATCACACATGCCTTTGATTAATTCATCCATAGTATCACCTTTAAGAGTTGGACCAATAGGTATAGCCCGTTGTTGCAACCTTCAGAAACAAATCAATTTTCTGACTCTCCAATGATTGTTGCTCATCAGCATCCAACTACACATACCAACTTTCAAATTCACGTATCAAAGCTGTAGCAACCAACCCTTTATTGGGCTTTTCAATCCAATCTATAAATGTATTTTTAGTTACCAATCCTGTATCTTCCAAGAAAAATGCTTCTCTCAAAGCTTTCTTAAAAGCTGCCCAATCAACATCTCTTCTATGTAACTCATAAATCCGATCATGCAATGCATGCATGGCCAAATGGAAGAAATACCAACTCCATGCATAATGTGGTACCCCATGAAACAACATCTTTTCTTCATACAACCAGATAAAGGCCAAAAACTTTTTGACCCTGAAACTACTTCAATTCCTGTCCCACTGCACTTGCAATGCATTCATAGCTAAAGAATCAATTATTTTTGCTTCCTGCCAAGTTTTCATCTGATGTTGTAACAACAACTACTGTTGTTATTGTTGCTGCAACATAGCAATCATCTGTTGTAAAGCATCACCACTACTTGAACCTATATAATCCCCCATCTTTACACACATGCAGCTAACTTTCACGTCGGGTTCACCATTGTTTGAGCATTTGGGGTCGAAAGTATACCATGGGGGTAAGAGATAGTACGGTGAAGGGAGATTTAGGGAGAGCAATTGATGAAAGAGAAGGGGTTCAAAGAAATATAAGATGTAGAAGAATACTCATAGAGGTGAAGCCTATCAATTTATTTCTTCATCTTGAGAAGATAGATCTCTTGTAGACAAAAAACGTGCATAAAACAGTAGCTTCCTTTTTGCTGCTTAGACCACCAATTTGATCCTTCCATTTGCTCCAAAAGGGGTAAAATACCAAGACACTTGGTTAGAATTCTCCTAGATCACTTCTTCTTCTTGTTCTCCTAATTCAGAGTGATGTTTATTGCCTATAAATTGCGATCACGCGTTGCGTGATTTCGTCAATCTTTTTTTTTTGCATAAAATCCCCCAAAAATGGATTAAAGCCACTTGCTTTTTTTAAAACATGTCATCCTATTCTAGAAGTTATCTACAACTTTTGGATATTTACAAGATATAATATCCAAAATATCAAAAATAGGCTAAACTTATCCAAAAATCAAGTATTTTTGAACCATCCACACTATATGGACACTGACACTAATTACTAATATGGCATTAACTCTCTAGATCAATAAGAAAGCCGAATGATGATGCACTCTAGAGTTTTTCACACTTATCTGCATAGTGGCACAACAACGTGGTTAGAGGCATCGAAGTCTACATACCATAAATAATTTTTAGATGAATCATTAGTAGTCATAGTGCTCAAAAAATGCTAGATGACAAAGATCTACTCACTTTTGTCATCAAGTTTTTGCTAGTGAACATAAAATTACATTGCTACCATTTTTCATTTTTGGTTTCAGTCTTCTTTTGAAAAGAATTATTAGAAATGTGGCCTTTCTCACCATAATACTATTATTCCCTACTATCACCAAAATTTTGATGTCGATTAAATCCTATAACTTTCCCTCTTTGGCTCCCCCTTTCTTAGGACTTTACTTGTCTATTTTATTGTGCACCGCACCTTTGACCACTGAGCCCCAACCATGACCTCTACCTCTATTAGCATATTAGAACACCTATATAGACTTGCTCTTACCTTGAGAAGAAAAAAGGTCCAAGCCAAGGTTCTTTTCCTCAAGCATTAGTGTAGAAATCATATGTACAAAGTTAGGAATATCATTTGTGGTATTCATAGATGACTTGAAGCTCTTATACTCGTCTTTAAGTCTATCTAAACATTCTCTCACAATATCATCATCATCAATTTCTATACAGATATATCCAAGAGCTTCCACAATACTCTTGATCTTTAGTGCATAGTTATTCATGGTGGATGGGCTTCCTCTCTTAACTTGATTAAGTTCTCACCTTAGCAGTAGCTTTGTTTGTATTCATCTTAATAAATCTTGCCAAATTTTTCCATGCAATAGGGGGGTTTCAAATTCCTAAAAATAGACCATCATACTATCTATGACACTCATAGATAGCCAATACAGTACTTTACTCTATGTCTACTCCTAATCCTTCTTAGAATTTATCTATTCTACAATAGCATTTCGTTTAGGGGCTTCAAATACTACTACCATGTCTCCTTCAATGCAATTCCAAACACTTTTTTTCTTCAAGAAATCTTTTTCTTGAACTTCCATAAGACAACATAATTGTTCTTATCCAGCTTCTTACTAAGAATATGATTAGAATTGTTAGACATTTTGACAAGACAAGCAACAACCTTGTAGAACATGCAATTCACAACCAAGCCAATACCTTGTGCACTACAACAAAAGCATACAACATTTTTCAATAACTACACAACAATAATCACAATTTTCAATGTGTTTAAAGATACTCTCTGTGTCTACAGCCTAGCAAATACCTAAAACTTCAAAATCTATAACCTCTCCACTTGTAAATGGAAAACACATAGCTAGATATGTAGTATATCTAAAAACTACATTTGACCAACTTATAGGGCCAAAATAGAGACTAGAACTACCTAAGATGGAAAAAGTCACTAAAGGCAAGTTCCAAAGTGCTTATTTGTAGTATACATATTGCTCTTTGTGCTCATAAAGTTTCCTTGCAATTAGAGACTATAACCTTGCCAACCTCAAGAGTCTCCTACTAGCAATATTCCAAGGCAAACCAAATAAGATGGAAGACCTTCTTATACATTACTTGCTTGCTTGTTTTCATGCTCTATAATGTTCACCTCAACCTTTGATTGAGCTCTATGTAGCCATGGAAAAGATCTAATACTAGTCAAACAAATAAGAGGGGAGAGAGACAAACCAACCAAGAGCACACATCCAATAGAGACTTGAGCACACAAAGAATCAGGATTGAAATTATTTTCTTCATCTTCCACCACACAAAAAGACTTACTCTACAACATGATCAAATGCTAATAAGTAAATACTATAGTATATGTATGTGTGGTCACTAAATGTGAACCCGCTTCTAAGGATAGATAAGGTGGCACAATCAATGCACCATAAACAAAAGTGAACTCCGTGGGGGTATAGTATAGCTATAAAATCACTAATATGTCATCCATTTTGATCACTTAACACACCAATAAGTAAAGACTTGCCACATCAGCAAGGCATGTAGTGAATGCCAACTCATGTAGCACTTGATATCTCAACACTTCATAGCTATATTTTCAAGATTGTGAACATGTGTGGATATAGTAAGAGTTACAAATGGTATCAAATTAGTCAATCATAAAATCTATGCTTTTTGTCTAGATTAAGTTTTTCAATGATCACTTCCTTTAAAGAACATTAAATTTTTTAGCTCATTGTTAGGATACCATTAGCATTAATAGTGTTTCTTAATATTTTTTCTTATCCTCTTCATCTACCACTACTAGCAACCACATGCTTCTCTCCAACTATCCCCACTAGCATATCATCATTAGCAAGCTTTTAATTTACTCGCCTCCTTTCTATTATTCTCTTTCTTTTTAGCACCACATTCAGTGCGAGAGATTGAGAGATTCATAAGGCATTTCTCATATGCTAAAGATAACAATCAACATCTAAGATGGCTCTACTAGCATCTCCTCATCGCATTTATCAATGAGCTTTAGATATCTAACACAATCAGTCGTATACCTTGCAAACTAATCAAATACGCTCCACATGGCATCATAGCTTGATAGTCCCAACAACATCTTCACACAAGTCAATAGCTTTCAAAGGCAACTATCTAGCTAATCATGTAGTCAACAACACCAAGTCATCACCAACTCTTGACAACCATGACAATTTGATATGACATTTATGGACCCTCAGTTGTCTAAATGACAACCATGACAATTTGCTATGACATTTATGGACCCTCAGTTGTCTAAATGATGCTCTAGGTTCCAACTTGACAATACAAAGCAGCCATTATCTAGTCTAGAGTAACTCGGTCTCATTAGCGCAACATCGCATAAAACAAGCAATGCCATCTTTGCATAAGATTTGACATTGTTTAATAAGATTTTAAGCTTTATGCTTAATGTTTTAAAACCTTATTACTGTCTAAATAAGTCCCCCATTCACATTGAAGTGCTTAAGCTCTTAATTTGCATACTCATAACACAAAAGACATTCTTAGGCCTAGCATTAATCTAATCAAAGCTCATTTGCATCATTTTCTATTGATATTTGGAAGTCAATATCTTGAAACAAGAAGCCCACAACATGGAGCCTAAACTTCAAGAGTAGAGGATAAAGAAAAAGCATAAATTTGGATGCTATATGCGAGGGAGGGTTATCAACAAAGGTGCATGTGATGATAAGCTTAATGTGTCTCTTATGAGGCACTATTTTCTGCCTTAAAGAAGAACAAATAAAAAGTTGCTTTTGCATCAAGTAGACCTCAAATACCTTAGTCCAACAAAGTGTTACAACAACAAATTGGGATCAACCTATTTTGGATCTGTTGTACTTAAGCACTCTTTTTTATTGGGAGTCACACTATGTACTTGCCATTGAGCATAAATATCTATGCTTTCCCTCTCACTTGGAGAATTTGAAGAATCTTAATTTTGGTTAGGTTTTTTGTTTATGGGCATCTCCTCCACTTTGTATATCTTTGTGCTTATGTTTATCTTATATTCCTAGGTGATGGAGATAACCAAGATACTCCATACACCCCAAATGTTTGTATTTTTCTTATATTCCTAGGTGATGGAGAGAACAAAGATATTCCATACATTCTAAATGTATCTTTCCTATTTATATATGAACTAGTTTGACTTGAACTTATAGATAAGTTTTAGATGTTTTAAACCTCTATATTCTTGGACCTAAAGATATTCATTAAGACTTCAAGATTATGGATGATTTTTTATTTACTTGTCTTAGCTATTTTTGGATTGAGTGCCACTAACCAACTTTGTGTTTGTCTAGCCTATTATTCAAGCCAAGGAGGGTGTTGAAATATAGCCCTTCCAATATGCTCATGTGAATCATCCTCTATTTTGTGGAAAAGGGGAGATGTATTACGTGAGGGATATAAATACACCTATGTCTGGTGCTAGTTGGACTCCCATGTGACAATGAGGTTACTTATGATGTAAGCAGCAACAACCCTATATAAGAAGCTCTATCCCACGTTGTATTGATATGCTCTATCAACAAGATTATGATTCTACTTTGCATGCAATAATATCTTGCTCTCTGTTTTCTCTCCATGCACACATTCTCTCTTACACAAAGTCATGAGCACACATTCTCTCTCCATGCACACATTCTCTCTTACACAAAGTCATGAGCACTCTTAAATATCACCCTCCATAGTTATGTTCTCAAGCTCATGTGAAAATGTGTGAACATATCCCGCAATCGGGATAGGCTGTAGGATAATCCCATGCCACCTAATGCATGAGAGTTTAAGGGTTTTTAGACAGCACTGCTATAAGTGGAGGCTATGGCAATGCCTCTAGGAAGATAATTATGCCTCAGAAAAAGGGAAAAACTATGTTTGTGTCTAGATTGAAGGAATGGATAGCATGTAGTCTTTGCAATTTGAAGAATATTTTAGACATGTGCAGGGATAAAAAGAAATATGAAGGATGGGCTGAAAAAGAGCTGAAGACATGGTTTGATGGCTGCAAATGAAGCTATTTCATGGCTGTTTTTAGGGCTAGTTGATGTCGATACAGTGGCTGAAAATTTTGTAGCAATCAATGTTGAAAATAGGGTAGAAAAAGAGGTTATTTATGCTGACACTTTAGAGATGTATGAAGTCATTCAAGAGTTTATTGAGCATGAATGTTATGGGTTGCAAAACAAGGCTGAAGCAAGGGTGGATACAAAGTACAAAACAGTTGCAAAGAAGGTTAAGCATGTGGCTTTGCCTTTACCCTGCCTGAAAGTGATGGGTTGGCTGAAAAAGTGACTCAATAGCCTAGTTGATGGGATCCACATGGAGTAGGACATAAATTTATAGCTAAAACTTTACAAGAGCTGAAAATTGGTGATACAAGCTTCCTTTTACCTATAGAAAGAGCTTGTTTCTTGCATATGTTGGCAAGGCATGGGAAAGCCTTTGCATTTGAGACAAATGAAATTGTATGTATTGATCTGCACCTATGATGATCTTTACAGTACCTCATATGACATGGAATTTAAAGCCTATTCTAGTGCCTCGAGCATATTTTCCTAAGCTGTTGGAGATTTTGAACGAGAATATCAAATTGTGGATTTTGGAGCCTTCTTTAGCTCCATATTTGAATTGGTGGGTTACTTTTCCAAAGAAGAATGGTGCTTTGAGGTTTATACAAGATTTACAACCTGTTAATAAAGTCACCACAAGGAATGTTGGATCAGGCCCGATAGTGGATGAATTTGCAAAAGCATTTGCACGCAATGCAATTTACTCTATGGGTGATTTATATTCAATATATGATCAGTTCCATCTTGCATTGGAAAGTCGGGATATCATTACTATGAAGACACCACTTGGATAGTATATTCCTCAGTTGACCTTACCCTTTCTTGATGATGTGCCGATCAAAGGATGTGATATCTATGAGAAGAATGAAGAGTTGAATGAGCATGGATGTAGAAGATTTGTGGATGATCATATTGTTGATTGTGACAGGATTTTGAGCCATCTTGAAGAAGTGCATTTGACTCTATCAGGAGAAAAGTTGGTTTTTGGAGTTGAGGAAGTATCAGTTGTTGGGCACATGTATGGGCCATATGGGAGAAAGGCCTCACTAGTTTAGATTGATGCCATAAGCAGGATGCTGGAGACATGTTTGAATGTATCTAAGGTGAGAAGATTTTTGGGTGCATGTGTCTTTTACTTGATATGGATTCCACATTTTTCTCATGTGGCTGAAAGTTTATATCATCTCTTGAGAAAAGGGAAAAAGTTTTGGTGGGGTAAACAGCATACAAAGGCAGTTCATAAGTTAAAGATCTTATTTATTTCAGCCCCAACACTAAAGGGAGAAAATCATGAGAATGGGAAGCCTATTATTCTCACCATGGATACAGGCCCAATTAGCATTGGTTGGGCAGTGGGTGGGGGGATGGTGCTGATGGGAATATGTATGCCATTCGGTTTGGAGAAAAGGTCCTCAATGAATAGCAACGGCAATATTCTCAAGTCAAAAGAAAGCTTTGGGGTGTAGTGACAGCCCTTAGGTGTGATAGGGAGTATTTTATGGGAGCTCATGTAGTGGTAGAGACTGATTGTCTACCTTTATTGGGCATGATAGTAAATTGCTCAACTCCCGATATTGCCATGTTACGGTGGATTGCATATATAAAGTCAGTTAACCCTGATTTTCAGCATATTGCAGGTAGAGAAAACCCTATGGCTGACATGCTTTCATGAGCAAGGTTTGAAGATGAAGAGGAGCTGATGGAAGATGAAGAGGACAATGTGATATGTGCTAAAAACGACTTTATGACAGCAAGGAATGAGTATACAGTTGTTGTTATTGTAGGTACAGATCTGAAAACAACAAGTATAGCTGTCATTAATGCAGGTACGTCTATCATAACAACAAATAAAATAGGTACAACTATTGTAACGAGGATTTCAGTAGTAAGAAAAGAATTTATAGCCATGGAGAAGAGATTGGCAGTAGTAGAGAGAAAGCATCATCAGTGTTATGCTTTAGTGAGAACATAATTTTTGGAAGATATGTATGAGGATTATTGGCTAAAAATAGGCCAATATCTCAGCCTCATGACAAAGAAGGCTGAGTGATCTGAAGTTGAATTCAAAAGGATTAAGAGAAAATCTTATGGGTTTTTCTTGAAAGATGGATATTTATGGAAGCATGCAAAGAAAAAGAGAGGAGCTCTAATATGTGTATTGGGAGATAGGGCTTCTCAACAACAGGTGATGAGGAGTTTCATGAAAGTTTATGGGTTGGACATAGAGGAGTTTGGGGCACATTTGCCAATATCAAAGAGAAGTATTGGTGGAAAAATATGTATAAAGATGTGGAGCATTCTGTGGAATCATGAAATGACTATTAGATGTATTCCATCGTAAAGCATAGAGATGGGTTGCAACCAACCTATCCATTGTCAATGCATTACAAATGGGTAGTTGATTTGGTTACCATGCCTATAGGTTTATGGAATATGAGGTATCTTGTACTTGCACGAGAATACTTGAAAAATCAAGTGGAAAGCCGAGCTCGTAGTACAAAGACTACTCAAGCAGTTTGCAGGTTCTTATTAGAAGAAGTCTTTTGTAGGTATGGTTGTGTTGGTAAAGTGGTTGTAGATAGAGGAGAATTGGATGCAAATGAGGCTCGTGACTTCTTTTCACGATTGAGTATCAAGTTGGCTTTAACTTCATCCTGCAATCCTGAAGAAAATGGAAAAAGTGATAGAGTTCATTCGCCTATCATTAAGGAATTAGCAAAGTCATGCAAGGGTAGGATGAAAGAGTGGCCAAGAATGTTACCCTTTGATTTATGGACTAATAGGACCACTCATAGTTCAATTACAAGGTATATGTCTACTGAATTAATGTATGGACAATGGCCAATCATTCCTATTGAGGAGACTATTACTACTTGGAGTATTCTACCATAGGAAGAGGATTTCAATAGAGAAGAGTTGCTGGTCCTACACATTAGACAGTTAGAAAGAAGGCCTGAAGACATTGATACATGCATGAAAAAGTTAAAGACTGCAAGGATCAAGAACAAGAAGAGGTTTGACAAGCGACACAAACTTTGACCACGAGCTATACAAGAAGGGGACTAGGTGCTGGTTTATGACAACTGCTTGGAAAATCAGCACAGTGCTAGTCGAAGATGGCAAAGAAGTGGTTTGGTCCATATGTAGTAAGGTTTGTTTTTGACAATGCTACCTATGCATTAAATGAGATGTATGGGACAACTCTAAGGATTCTAGTGGTTGAAAAATGTATCAAGCTCTTTATGTTGAGATATCGAGCTCCACTCATGATATGCCAAGGTGACCGTTGTGCATTTATGTCACCGACGTGTTAGCTGTAGATGCGGTTGGTACACCGCCCATGAATAATAGCTAGATGACAGCTATCCTTATCTACTCTAGTTCGTGGCTCAGTTAGTATGCCATCTTAGTTAGTTGAGTTTGGTTTGAGACCCATATATAGGGTTCTTCTATTTCTTTGTACTAGAGTTCTTTTTGGCTTACACAACTAAGAAGAGGAAAACTGTTTTCAGCCTCCACATGTATGTGTATTCCCCCATTGTGCAAGCAAGAAAGCTACAAGTGAGACTCCTTCCTTCTCTCCCACAATCTTGACGTGGTATCAGAGCCTTGTTCGTGGTAAGGAGCTCAAGAAAGCAAACCAAGTTCGTGGTGTTCTGGTAAGAGGACAAGTGTTGCTTTCATTTTTCTGTTTTGGGAGCAAGTCTCTACACAGGTAGCACAGCCGAAAAGTGCAAGAGTGCATTGTCTCAGATTGAGACGCCCTTCGCGATGTAACAAGAGGGGAGTATATGCTGTGGGCAAGGCTTTACCCTTGGTTGCTTTGTTTTTTTTATTTGAGCCCATTTTGGGGCTTGTTTTGGAGGCGAAAGTTTTCTACACGCACTTAGAAAAAGGCCATGTTTTATGCTGTGCGACCACTGTTCTACAAGTCAGGTGAAAAGTTACTGTAGAAATTGCATCATATGCATGTGCGTAGAGACATTGGGAGTTACAGAATCATCCTTGTTGCCTATTGATGCAAAATCGTTACTAGGAAGTGACTGTGTGGTCAAATACCACTTTCGTCAGTTTTGCAGATTTGCCCTTGTGAGGCTGAAGCTGTGTTCTTTGCAGTGACAGAATTTTTTACAGTATTCTCTTTCACAAATTGTCACTGAAAAGCTTGACAAGAACAGCTTCCAAGCATGGAAGTTCAAAATGATGAATTTCCTTATGGGAAAAGGATATTGGGAATTCGTTGCAGGAAATGAAGAAGAACCAGTTCTTCCTGATGTTCCCAATCAATAGCAAATGTAGGCATTTAAAGCATGGCATGAGAGAGCCAGGAAAGTTATGTACTGGCTGTCTATCAGCATTTCAGACTCTATGATTGTGCATATTCAAGATGAAAGTACACCAAAGGAGGCATGGGATACTTTGTCAAAAATGTATAGTACAAATATGCAAGCCAGGAAAATGCAGCTCAAGCAAGAGTTGCACAATGTGCAAAGAAAAAGTATGAGCATCAATGACTACCACATGAAGGTAAAGAAGATTGCAGATGCACTTGCTTCCATTGGGTCGCCAGTGGAAGATGATGATTTAGTTTCTATGACCTTGAATGGTCTAGGAAAGGATTATGCACAGTTCTGAACATCGATTTCCGTCCGTGAAAGATTTCCTGATTTTGAGGAGTTGATTGCGCTTCTAATTTCTGAGGAGCAGAGAAATGGTGGTGCATCTTCTTCAGGAGGAACTTCAAAAGAAGCTGTCTTCTACTCAAATGCTGGAAGAGGTAGAGGCAGAGGTAGAGGAGGCCGATCTAGAGGCCGTGGTAGAAACCAGAATATGCAGCAAACTCAAGAAAACCAATCCTATGGAGGAGGACGTGGTAACTCTAGAGGCAGGGGGAGCCAAAGAGGTCGTGATGGATGGCAAAGAGACCAAAATGCAAACAGCAATGTTGAATGCTACTACTGTGGTAAAATGGATCATATGGCTAAAGACTCCTATAAAAAGAAGAATGACATCATGAATGGAAAATTGCAACAATGAAATTATGCATCTTCTAGTAGACAGGGTGATGACAGAAATGAGCATTTGTTTATGGTGCAGCACATGACCAATTCTGTGACAAGTGCAGAAGAAAGCAATGATGTGTGGTATGTTGACTCAGGTGCATCAAACCACATGACAGGTCATGCAGAATGGATGCAGGATGCAAGGAAAATGGAAAAACCAGGATTTGTGGAGACTGGTGATTATACTTCACATATTATTGTGCAGATTGGAAAAATTCCTTTGTCTATGCAGGATGGGAAAAAGAAATACATGTCGGATGTATTTCATATTTCGAATATCACCAAGAACCTAGTTTTTGTTGGTCAAATGGTTGAGCAGGGCTTGCAGGTCAGATTTAATTCTCATGGATGCTTTCTTGAGGATATGAAAAATAAAGGTCGCTTGATAGCAAAAGGAAAGAAGAAGGGCAGAATGTTTACGTTGGATGCAGACATACCTGAATTGAGTACAATAATATTTGCACATGGGACCGATGTAGTTGCAGATATTGATATCTGGCATAAACATATTGATCATGTTAATGTACAATGACTTAAATCAATGCAAGCCCAAAAAAATGTTGCAGGATTGCCTAAATTCAAGGTTGCAATAATGCATAAGGTATGTGAATCCTGTCAGTTTGGAAAACAGGCAAGGAAACCATTTCCTAGACATGTTCAAGAGAGTAAGAAGCCATTGTGTGATGTGAAGAGAGAGTCAAGATCACTAATGATTCTTTTGGGTAACCCATGTAGTTTGAATATCTCCTTGATGAATAACCTTGCAATGTCTGTGGCTTTATAGTTTGTCTTAACAGGGATAAGATATGCAACTTTGGTAAGCATATCTACCACAACCATAATGGAGTTGTATCCTCCCTGAACTTGGGGCAGTAGGCCAACAACAAAGTCCATACTAATGAATTTCCATTTCATTTGGGGAATGTCAAGTGGTTGCAATGTCCATGGCATTTTGACATGTTCGGCCTTAATGTGTTGACAAGACAAACATTCAGTGACATATTTGAGAACGTCACCTTTAAGCCTATCCCAATAATAGCTCTTTCTGACTGCATTGAGGGTCTTGGCATAGTTAGGATATCCTGAGAAAGGGGAGTCATGGGCTTCCCAAAGTATCTTCTTCTTAAGTGATTGGCTTGCCAGTATACATAATCTCGTCCTATAGTAGACAAGTCCACTAGTGATAGAGAATTCTTGATACTTTGTTTGTAGCTTTGGGTCATGATCCTTGATGGGGATGTCCCTTAGCAATTTTTGATAGGTTGGGTCATGGCGTGCCTCTTCTTTACCTAGCTCAAGAATTGGGTTGTTTGGCATGGATACCTTTGTGGCTAGAGATCTTGCTGTTGATGGATCTTGCAAGATCAAAGAATTTAGAAATGCCTTGCGACTGAGTGCATCGACAACTACATTCTCCTTTCCAAGCCGGTATTTGATTTCAAAATCATATTCCTCCAACACTTCAATCCATCGACGTTGCCTCATATTGAGCTCATTCTGGCTAAAAATCCATTTAAGACTTTTATGATCCGTCACTAGGGTAAACTTGTTATCCAGCAAGTAGTGTCTCCAAAGCTTGAGACCATGGATGATAGCCAATAGCTCCAGATCGTGGGTAGCATAGTTCCTTTCATGGCTCTTCACTTTCCTTGAAGAGTATGCTACAGGATGACCTTCTTGCATAAGCACAAGTGTGCCTAGCATCAGTTATCACTTCAAACTCCTTACTAAGGTCCGGAAGTTTCAGGATGGGTGTTGATACTAAGCTTTGCTTCAGTTTGTCAAAGCTAGACTATTCAGCAGGTGACCATATAATTGATACTTGCTTCTTTAGTAGATCAGTTAAAGGCGCTGCAATCAAAGCATAGTTTTTGATAAAGACCCTGTATCATCCTGTCAATCCAAGAAAACTACGTATTTCTTTGACAGTTGTTGGCGTTGGCCACTCCAAAACGTCTATGACCTTGGCCGGATCTACTGAAATTCCTTCTGCCAATACAATGAATCCCGGATATTTAATCTGTCACTTGAAAAATGCACACTTCTTCTTCTTGGCATAAAGCTTGTGTGCTCTCATTGTCTCAAGAACAATGCAAAGTTAGGGTTCATGATCTTCTTCCTGTTTGGAGTAGACTAGGGTATTGTCAAAGAAGATGAGTACGAAGTCATCAAGATAGGGCCTAAAGATATCCTGCATTAGCATGTTGAAGGTAGCAAGAGCATTTTTCAGACTGATTGGCATGACCAAGAATTCAAAGTGTCCATACCATGTGCTGAATGCCATCTTTAGGATATCCTCTTCCTTGATCCTTATTTGATAATATCCAGACATGAGATCAATCTTAGAGAAGATCTTTGCACCTTGAAGATGGTCAAGAAGTTCATCTATTCTTGGGATGGGGTACTTGTTCTTAATGGTTGATTTATTCAACCCTCTGTAGTCAATGCATAGTCGAAGCGTTCCATCTTTCTTCTTCTGGAAGAGCACTGGATCTCCCCATGGTGAACTGCTAGGACGAATGTAGCCTTGGTCTAACAGTTGCTTGAGTTGCTCCTTTAGCTCAATCACTTTTGGGATGGACATTCTATATGGTCTCTTTGCAATTGGTGCAGCTCCTAGTACTAGCTTGATTTCGTGATCGACTTTCCTTTGAGGAGGAAGTTATGTCAGCTCTTCATGAAATACATCGGCGTATTCCTTTAACCATGAAGGTTCTTCCCTAGACTCCTGATTCTGATCTAGCTTATTTAGTTTAATCAAATAGACAGGTAGCCCCTTTCTAACTCCTTTTATTATCCGTGTTTCTTTGGCTAGTTGAATTTTTGGCATACCAGCCTCTCCTTAAGTTGTGACCGATTCCCCTTCAGAATTTCGAAAGGAGACTTGGCTCTTTCCACAATGAATGTGGGCGTCATTGGGTATTAGCCAATCCATTCCAAGCAAGGATTTGTGGACACCTAGGTTCATAACCCTAAATCTGACCAAAGTCGACTTTCCACCTAGTAAGAATTTCACCTTAGTAGTTTGCCTGGTACAAGTGAGCTCATGACCATTTGCTAATTCCACAAGTAAGGTAGGTGCATCTTTTGTGGCTATTCCTAATCTTTTTGCACAGACTGGTGAAATGAAGGAATGTGTACTGCCACAATCAATCAAGGTTTTGAAGCTTTTACCTTGGTAATCGGAAGGGGTTTGAATCACCGAGAATTGGCGATTCGGGCCTTTCTTGTGAAGAGCGGCATGAACTGTTGCCTCTCAAAGTCAACTTCCATGGTTGGATCTTCTTCATCACTGAGATCTTTGTTGGCAACACTAGCGGTTCTCCCTCTGGCCATGATGGTGGCTCCTTGTCCATGGGCGGCTCCTTGGAATGACCCTTGACGTTGTCCTCCGCTAAGCTTGGGACACTGCCTTTTAAAGTGACCAGGCTCGTTGCAATGGAAGCAACGGAGATTGTGGCCATTACCTTAGATAGGAACAAAATTATTTACAGTGTTGGTCTTGGCTTTCTTCCTTTGTGCCTGATTTTGGCCCTGCGCTCTCTTAGTCTGAGACCTATACACTCCCTTATTGTGATCCTTGTAAGACCAAGTCCTGTTATTTCTTGGCTTGGTCTGCACCTTTTGTATTATCGATGCAACTCAAATGAGTGCATCTTGAAGGTCTATTGGGTGCATTGATTCCAGGCGGGTGTTTATGGGTGGGTTTAATCCAACACAAAACTTTGACACCTATTATGTCATATCCATTTGTGATGCGTACTTTAAAAGAGAGACGAACTTTGAATAATACGCATCTAGGGATAGTTCAAGCTGCTTCAGTTCATAGAACTCATTCATCTTCTGCGTGTGATAGGCAGGTGGTAGATATCTCCCTCGCACAGCTATTTTTAGCTTCTCCCAAGTAACTGACCCTTTTGAGATCCCTTGGTCTCTACACCATTGCTTCCAACAAAGTCTTGCTTTGCTGGTAAGCTTCAGTTTGGCGAGCATTGCTTGGTTAGTGGGTGCAATACCTATTGCTTTGAAATAATCCTCCATGGATTCGATCTAGATTTCAGCATCAGTTTGGACGGTCCTTCCCTTACCATCGAATTTAGGTGGTTTAATTTGCTTGAGAAGAAACTTCTTCTCCTAAATTACAGCCATACTTGGTGTAGGGGTCGGACTAGGAATCTGCACTTGAGGTTGTGGCTGGGCATTAAGATTCATTACATTCAAACTTGCTAGACGTTTCTCACATTACATTAACATGCCCAGTTCAACTTTTAGCCAAGTGACATAATCACTTAACTCCTTTATCACCACTTACATCCAAGATAGTCATTGATAAAAAATCTATTTCATTCATATGGGAATATCCCTTTTGAGTACATTTACTTGGAAAGGTAGAGCAAGCTGATACATTAATTTGGGGAGAATAAGATCGTGTTACATTCGGCTACGGGAACTGAGTAATAATATGGATTGGGGTCATGGATTTTCAAGAATCGATAGGTCATAAGAAGCTTGGGGTATCCCTTCCTTTGATACCCATTCTTCTCATAACATCCCAATACCTTGATTCTGTCGGCAGGGATTATTCGAGTCACTTCCTTATACACATACTTGTTCTGCTTGTCCTTTCGACTGCCGACATGTAGGGTTGCATTTGCATGAGCCTCAACAAAGATGAACAGCTTCACGATCTTTACGTCCTCCATCCACTTGATTCTCTTCAAGTTGATCCGAAGGTACGCATGTCAGTGGGCAACTATAATAAATTCTTGAATCACCCGTCCATCTTCGTTCCATGTACAGGGGTGAAGGATTGTAGATGCGGTCTAGGATATTCATCATACCTAGCCTCCTTCGATAATCCGAGGCACGCATCACAGTCATAAACATAACCTGGAACACCAAAAATTTATTCCATGCTTCGCGATTCTGCAGGCCAGCATTGATAAGTAAGTAAGGAAATGTTCTTAACAGCAACATTGCTCTACTTTCCCTCATTAAGTTTTCTTGTAAATATTAGATCCTCGTTGGTTTGCTCTGATACCAACTATAATGTGTCCACCTATCCACTTGTAGGACACATCTTAGCAGCCCATCGAGAAGAGAGTCCAAAAAGCGCCGCCCGGCACTCCCACAGAATGTCACGGGGTTTGCGATCTAGGTTTTCCTAAGTCTGCCATGAAGCGGAAGCATTCCGACCGTTCCCACTTAGGATCGACCTGAATCAGGGTTTCCCTAATGGTCAAGTTCCTCGAAGGTAACTAGCGTCAACGAACTACTTTACGCAGAAACATCAGGGTCGAAGCAGATTTATACTGCACTTGGTTCAAGGAGAATGGAAAATGAGAGGGATGCAAAGCTCGACCCTTTCTGCCCGTAAGGCATAGTCCCATTCCGTTCCCCTAAAACAGCATAAATCGAGACTCTAGCTCTAAAGATTCTAGGTCATTGTTACCTCGCTATCAATTCCTTTGAGAAAAGTTTCCAGCCAACCGAGACCACCCTTCCGTAGGACAGACCCATGGTCACATCCACCACACTTTCCTCAGGTTGCTTTATTTATCTAATTACCTACCACATTTAGTTTGACAAGCAAAAACAGCTTCTTTAATTAACCAATTAATCACTAGTTCCTTCACGTAACTTAGACACTGACATAGAAAAATAATGTCAAACAAGTTCCTTTCCAACATTTGATCTTTATTTATCAATCTTTGGAATACATCATATAATCTAGCCCGAAAGCTAATCCATAATCTGCCCGAAGGTAATTCCATAATCCGCCCAAAGGCTATTCCAAAAATCCTCAGGGATCGCTATTCCAAGTTTTCGCCCGTTGACTCGTATGCGGGCCTTGAAATCCCATCTTGAGTTACGTCGGCCTCTTGTGCAGGGTCCGGAGGCAAGGGATTTATGGCTAGAGCCCCCCTGGCACCCAGGCATGCTCCTGCTCCAAGTAGCATCCACACGGAGAGACCTCTCGCGGCGGGTTCGGTCCACTTACTCGGCACGGCTAACAACCCCCTTCGATAGGATCAGGCAGATAGTCGGGGGTAACTGATGCTGCCTCTCCCTCCAGGCTTTCAACCTAAAGCATTAGTTATTTTCCAGCATTAGTTCCTTGAGCAAAGAAGAACAAACAGTGCTGCTAATTGTACAAACACAAACACTCCAGTGGCCGTTTATACGGCCAATTGCTAAGGTATAATTCATTTTCTCCGAATACATCTAGTATTGGATCCAGGATCAATCGCGACTTGGCAAGATCCCAAGGGTTTTGTAAGTTGTGTTGCTAGTTTACCCTCTTTCCTTGGGTTAGGGTTTATACCCTGTTAACCCAATTTATCAATACCTTAGGTTTCCTTACATTAAGGTCCTAGACAACCCCATTGTCCACACTTGATTGGTCAATATCTTGCTAGGCAATTCATATTTACCCTAACTTGGCAAATTAGCCTCAAAGAAGGGTGATGTAGTAGGATGACTACTCATCCTCTTACAAATTAGACTTGCACAACTCGCCAACCTTTTTCTAAGGAGTGGCAATACTATTTTGTGATTTAGTCACAAAATCATGCGACGTTGCAACTTGTTGCACGAGACAAGTGTCACACCTAACTTGTGGGATTAATTTTCCCATCACACGGTATTCCTTGGTCAAGAATACCTTTGGTCAAGATGTAGGGTTTGGGATGTGCTCTTTACCCAATCCAACCCTAACCTTACTAGGCCGACAACGTTTGGCCCTAGGGTTTCTAAATTCAAATGGAAGTCTAATATTTGGCCAATTGATCCTTAGGGTGAGGACCCTAGATCGTTCTTGCATGGGCGTTTAGCTAACCCTAACATTCCGTGAATGTTGGTAGGATCTTTGGGATCAAAAGTCTTGACTCGACATCCCAAGTGTGATACTAGGCAGAATTTTTAACGTAACTTAACCCTACCTAGAACTTTGAGGTGATCGTCATATGCAATCTAATCATACCTTTAAGACCCCTATGTGAGTTAAACAAATTACAAGTGATTTAATTGTCTAACGACAAGAGGTGATATTTCCTTAGAGATGCAAATACTTTTCCTAAAAGATGTAAATAATTGCAAGATATAACATTGCATGCAAATATGCGATTCATTGACCTTTTCCTTCTATGCAGCTATAAGTTCTACAATGATCGTTACTTTTCCTTGCCTAACCTATAATGATTGACAATTCAGTGCTAACTCGTATAAACCCTACGTTGATGCAACGAAATCAAAGCTTTAATATTTTTGATGGAGATGCATTTAAATTTTGACAAGAGATCTCCATGCATGAGCGAATGCCATGAGACCATTATTGATTTATTCTTTCCTTTTATTACTTAACCTGACCTAAAATGCAACCATCCTCGCATGCAATTTGCAAAGTTCGTAATTCCTTTCCATGTATTGCGACGATTTGGACATCATTCAATGGGCTTCTAAGATTATCCCCTATATGAACCACGATCATGAATTTAATTAATGAGTGCATCATGTGACATAAGCTCTATCCTTCTTAGCACGATATCATCTTCTAAGTTATGCATTATACGTTCAAGAAGATTGCAACTACCCTTATCCACGGGAGTAGAGCAATTTCAAATATTCGACATGCACTAAACTTTTTAAATCGAATGAATAAATGCATTTAAATTTCCCTAAAAGTCAACATGCTTAATGTGTCCCTTTCATGCAAGAATACAATCGGAACCTGGGGTCCGAGCGTTGTCCACACGCGAACTCGGGGTGGAAGCTCCCATGTGTGCGCCTCGTGACTTCTTCTTAGGAGCCATTTATGCAGTGAATTTCATCGCAGCAACTCCCCTTTGGATTACTCATGTGTTCTGAAGTCTCTCAGTCCGAGATCTTCTCCTCCACGCAGGACATGGCCCTTGCAGATACGGTTTTAAGACCCCGGGGGAGGCACAGGTGAATAGGGGCTATGGGAAGCTTTAAAAGAAGCTTCCAAAGAAGCTTCCAAGGTTCTGTTTCCTAACATAAGTCATGGAGAGATAAGATGATGATTGGGAATTGATGAGGATGGAGGGGAAGACAATGACGGCGATGATTATGATGATGATGGTGGTGAGGCGGCAGCGGGCCAGGCGGCGTGAAGGCACAAAGCAGCGGCTTGGTTCCACAAGCGGGGCAGCTTGACATCTGCTTTTCCTTTCCTCTCCTCCCCTCAATCTTAAGGGGGAGGTTCTTATAAGCACTAAAGTGGGGGGGTAGCCACCCAAGTGGTGGGTTGCATGCCTCCTCCCCATGCCCTCCACCACTCACACAAACTCATACTCCCTCTCACACTCCTCTCCCTTGCCATGCAACAGCTGAAGGAGAGGGGATTTTTAAAAAAAAATTGCACTAAATTATCCATTATCCTTTTTCTTTTCCTGTGAAGGGTGTTCCTTCGTGGGCTTGCAGGTTTTTAGCCACGGACTCATGCACAATGCAGACTGGAATTTGATGATACACGCGGAGGAAGCTCTTAGCCCAAAAATTTTTTCGTTGCGGGAGATTACTTTGAGTTTCTTTTTGCACGTGATTTTTGGGTCTTCAATATTTCATAGTGGAAATATTACATTGCTTGCCTTTCTTCTTTCCTTCGGTCTTCTTTGTTTGTGGCGCATCTTCCATCTCTTGATTTGGGGTTATATTTTCAGTAAGCTTTGGTTGTTGAGGAATTCTTCTAGTTACCCATTTTGGAGGGCCAGAAGAGGAAGGCCCTGGTTCATCTTCTCTTCTTCTCTTTTCTTCAATCAAGACTTCTTTATGATTGATGTCAACCAAATGTGCAAAGGCGGTAAAAGAATCTACCGGTTCTTTCCAACCAATTATTCCTCGAATGCACTGACTGGCATTAGCCAAATCTTCTTTGGCTACTTTACCAAATTCCATTTGATCTAATGCCTACATCCATACTTTATATTGCACATTAGCTTTACATGCTTTCAATCTTGATTTAGTTGCCTCAATTTGTAGCCCATAGGTAGCTGCATCAATTGCTGCATAGGCATTCTTTATAGCTAAATCTTCTAATCTTTTCTTCATTCCACCATTGCCAAAATTTGGCTCCAGTGGAAGACTATTTTCAGCTGCATGGATTTTTCTATCTTTCCAAAAGATGAGCTTATGTGCTTCAGCCTCACGGAAGGCAGAACACTCCCTCTTGTCATGTTGTTGGTTGTCGCACCAAACATAGTGTCTCTTAAAGCCTTCTCTCATGGGTCTTTGAGTTGATGATCGTCCTCACTCTTCAACTTTGACATCCAGCTTCTCTACTTTGGAACTAATTTCTGTAAGATTCAAATGAAGGTCATGCATGCTTTTAATAAGTTCATCCATGACATCATTTTTAGAAGGAATAGAAGAAGAAAGAATTAGTTGATTAGTCAAAGGAATAGGGGATTTTGAAGGTGGAACAAGCTCCATCAATGGAGTTGTTGAAGTTGAAGTAGAGCCCCCAATCTTAGTCGCATCCGCTCTCTTCGAGCAATCATGTTAACTACATCAGTAACATCTATCCATGCAGTCTTGACTCTTGATTCAGAGGTAGCATCTTCTAGGTGATCATCAAGCTTTTCTTGCAAAATGGGATTTGCAGCCTTAAGGAATAATTCAATATTCTGACCTTCCATACTGTGTTGGTCTTCACCATCAAGTTGTCCAAATTTACTTTTAAATTCATGGTATAGAGTTGTTGCAACTAAAACTTTGTTGGGTTTTTCAACCCATTCAGTGAAAATTTTCTTTGTCATAAGGCCAGAGCCTTCTAAGAAAAATTCTTCGCATAGGGCTTTTTTGAATACAACCCAATCTGTGGAAAAGACCATGAATTCTTTCTTGAAGACCATGCTTGGCTAGTCTGGCAAAATAACGGCTCCATGCATATTGCGGTACACCAAAGTCTCAACATACAAACGAATGAAAACATAGACATTTTAACCATTAAATTGTTTTAATTCGCACCCAACTTCTTCTAGGGCCTTGATAGCTGTGGAATCAATCTTCTCTTCTTCTTGCCTTTGTTGTTGTTGTTGTAACATTTGGATTTTTTGTTATTGAGTCTGTTGCAATATGCGCACCAATTGTTGTAGAGTATCTCCTGAAGAATCCCCCATCTTGGAGTTCTCTTACACTGACCTTCACGTTGGGTTCACCAATGTCACAATGCATAGGGTTGAAGGTTACCACAGGGGGTTTGGCAAGAGAAGAATGTATGGAGGTTCAAAAGCTTAGAATCCAAAGATGGTAGAGACAAGAGAAGGGTTGAAGGTTTCAAGCCAAGTTCTTAAAGATAAGTGACAGCCGGGTGAATGTAGATTCAAGGAGAGGAGTAGATGGAAGAGAAGGGTTCGAAGAGATTGAAGATGTAGAAGAATACTTCCAAAAAGAATTAGAAAATATAGAACAATACTAATAGAGATGAAGCCTGACAGTTTCTTTCAGCATTATGAGAAAATATAACTCTAATAGATAAAAATGTATACAAAATAATACCTTCCTCTATGCTGCTCAGATTGCCAATCTGATCCTTCCAATGGCTCCAAAAAGGGGATCACCTGCCAAATCACTCCTTCTTCATCTCCCACTTTTAGAATGTTGTTCACTGCCTAAAAACAGTGATCGCACATCATGCAATTTTGCTAATCTCTCTTTTTACATAAAATCCTCTCAATTTAGCTGAAAGCTACATGCTTTCTTTTACATGTCATCCTAATCTAGAAGTTGTCTATAGTTTTGTAGAATTTTTTTTAACGAGAGATAATATCTAGAATATTAAAAATTGACTAAAATCTATTTTTTTGAACCATGGACACTAACACTAATGTCTAAAATGGCATTGGCTCTCTAAATCTAAAAGGAAGCCACACTCTAGATTTGTTTGCATGGTGTGCACATAGCGGCACAACACTGTTGAAGCATAAATCATCATGATACCCAATTGCTCCATCAATCAAGTCCGATTGGTTGGGTTATCCAAGGAAGAAGACTTCAACATTCAAATGCTCCTACTGTGATGAGGATGTTATCCCCGAGCTTGAGCTTCAAAGAGGGAAAGCTTCAAGTGAAGCTTTAATGGCTTCCCACAAAGCTACCATGTATGCTAAACTCCATGTCTTCATCTGGGTAAGAGAAATCATTCACGAGCCAAAGGGCTTGTGGGGTTTGAGCTTTCAAGGTCAGAGGTGACTTCATTTGAAGAATCCATGGCCACCCAAAGTGTCCCAAACTATCTAGCTATTGTCCACCATGGAGGTTGATTCAATGTTTTCTTATCTTAGTGCTGTACTAAACAGATTCAATGGAGTACATGGAGTGAGCCTCTTGTTGCACAGAAGCTTCTTGTGGCCAAGTCCAGCAGATGTCCTTCCTTTACGAGAGTTCTTTCCTTTGAGCTATATTTGTGTATGTGTATGTAGGGAATTTTCTTCTTTTATGACAAGTCAAGGTATGCAGTCCCAAGGTTTGGTTTGGTATATTTTGGGGGAGGCCTAAGTAGTTGTGTGTCTTCTCTAAAGGCATTATCAGGTATTTAAAGAATTGTTTTGAGAGTAGTCCATTGTGACCCTATCTTGCCAGCCTATGAGACAACTGTTTCTAGGAGTTTCTGTTAGTTATGAGGTTGTTAGAGAAGCCTGACAAATTTAAAAAAGACAAAAAATAATGAATATATCTGAAAAATCCGATATAAATATGGTGTGTAAAAAGGAGATTTTTTTTTAAAGAAAAAAAAATTCCAAGAGCAGATGATCATTGCTCTACAATGGCCTAGTAGGTTCATGGGGTGAAACAGACATGGGACCAATGCCTTGTCTTCTTGGGGTTGAAATTTGGCCAAAAAAATAAACAAAGTATGGTTGGAGTGAAAATAAAAGTAAGCAAAAGAAAAAAGATTTAACGTCGCCTTGCGAGAGCTTGGTAGATTCTTGGATGATGCCGAGTCAGGACTTGAGGCCAATGCCCTATTCTCCTTGGGTCATACTATGCTCAACTCCCTCCTTTTTACATACCCAAGTATCAAATCTTAAAGTATAAAAAAAGTGATAAATCAAAAGTATCTAAAATAAAAGATCACGCAATAAGAGTCCTCGCCTAGTAGGAGTTCCTAGCCTAGTTGTCCTAGGCTAGGTAGGCATGTCAAACCACTGCTTAGGATGACTTCTTTGATAGTTATTTTTAGCCAATCTATGTTGGAGTAGTTGGTCTCTGTTAAATTATGTTTAGTCTATCCCTTGTGGATATTCATGCCTTGATGTTGTCAGGGGGTAGGGTGAGAGCGCATGCTTGTATTTTGTTGTGTATTTTCTTTAAAGCAGCTTGATGCTCTTTATGGTTTATTTATGTGCAACTCAGTTCGTAGATTTGATGGACTGAGTCACCTATCCAATGGTCACTAATGAGAATAGATTTTTGAAGCCAATTTAAAGTGCAAAAATACCTTGAGAGGCGTAAAAGAGTAAATGGAGTTTTTCTCGATGTATTTTGACACCAAGAATCCAACACAAGTCTCCATTAGTCGAGATTAGAGGTCATTTGATCGCCCATTTAATAGTCATAAGATATGGCATTATGAAGCAGCTATCATATCTATAAATCAAAAAGTGTGTGATAGAGGTCAAATTGATAGATTTCAATGCCACAAAGTCAATCGTCCAACCAGATCGAAATTTGGAGCCCATTTACCCCTCCAACAAGACCGAAACCACTTGGTGAAAGAAGTGTGAATGTGAGAATTGAGCCAGTTAATTTAACTGTTAGTAGTTAATCCTTATTAGGCTTTAATTCAACGCAAGAATCAATGTGAGAAGGATGGGTGGGGGCACACTTTTTGCTACGTCCCTTTGATTCCATCATTATGCCTCACCCTGCAGGTCAAGATCATCAAAGATGAAAGGCAAGAGTTTGATCTATGCAGAAGGCTCTCTATTTTGACTGTATGCATGAGAAAAATCATGCAAGAAATGGAATTCTCTAATTTCATTCATTCTTTCTCCTCCTCTCTCCTCTCTTCACCTTGTTCCCATGGCTTATTCTATGTGAGAGAGGGGTGGCTCGAGTGAAAGATTTTGAATGTATGATGATGCTGAAGTGTTATGGAGCATAGATCAAAGGTTGAGGATACATCAGCGGCCATAGAAGAGCATTAATGGCTTTTCCACTTTGAAATGCATGTAGATTTGTATAAGATTAATCATGTAAGTTCTCGGTTTTGATGTTTTATGGTGAATCTTTTATGTATATTATGAAAAATAGTTTAAAATGATTAAACATGATTTCCATTGCTTGAAAAATCAAAAATTTTTTGTTAGTTCTTGTTGTTTGTATAATTATATTGACGCTATATCTTGATCCATATAAGGTCTACATGTCTAAAAATAAAAAAACCAATAATAAATATAGAAATAAATCAAGAAAAATAGTAAAAATTTTAGATTTTACGCATGGAAAATTTACTAAAAATTATGAATATATCTGTGAATGTATAGTGGGGCTAGTGTATGATATTTAGCCTTAGCTCATGCCCATTATTTATGCTATAGTGCATATTTATTACTTTTCACTAAGAAAAACACATTAAAAATACTATTTAGATCTACCATCACAAGCCGTAACTTGAAGAGGAAGGGGGATTGTGGGAGCTAATATCATGTGAATTCTGATTTCATGCATATCTTGACATATAGGATCCGATTATTCTAAGTCTTTAAAGGAAGAGCAATAGCATGGATTATTTTGGTGGTGCCTTAGCAACGATGTATTGCATTAGAGTGAAGTCATGAAAAGAATTGTTTGTGCACTTCTACACTATTTGATCTATAATTCTACTTGTTTGTGCACTATATAGCATTCACTTTTCATCTACATTTTCATATGTGATATCAAGATAAGTATGCATAGCACTTAATTTCAAGCGATTGACATATGGCTAATCCTATGGCACTGCACCTACTATTCCCACTATTAGGGAAGATTTATTAGATGAATTAGTTAAAGGCATGTGTGATCTTCAGTTGAAGGTCATAAAATTGGATGAGAAAGGACAAGAGGAAAGGGGGCGAGCAACAACCCCTAAACCAAGGAAAGGATGTATGTGGTGTGATAGTTTGTAGCATGAAAGGAAGGATTGTGTTGCTTATCAAGAGGTCTTGGGCATGACAGCTCATCTTTTGGAAAGATTGTAAGATCCATACATAAGAAACGAGATTTCCTCTTGCTTTGAATTTTGGAAAGGGAGGTATGCAAAAGTTGTTGGAAGACTTGGCTATCTAAAATGCTTATGTAGTTGTACATGCTTCTACTTTTGGTCTACCCTTGGATAGAATCCCTAGCCAAATGATGGTCCGAAGGCTGTAATATGGACACATACTTTGCATGCGACTAAAAAGAGGAAAGTTATTGATAGTGAAATGTCTCATTCAAGGCAAGGCATTCATGACATAATTGGCTAGGAATCACCGATAGATGCATATTCAATGTATGCATATTTAGTAATGTGCAAAACACAGATGTACTTGTGGAAGAGAAATGAAAGAGAGATAAAGATAATGCAGGGACATCTAAGAAAGTGACAAGAAGAAGTGTGGAGCAGCCTAAAGGTGCAAATCAGCCACCTCTTGAGAATGCTATGGAAGAGGTTGATCATGAGCAAAAACAGGATAGCAAACAAGAGGGAAAAAAGAAGAGCAAGCACTCATCACAATATAAGCTAGAGTCTGATATTGAGAGAGCCGCAAATCTTAAGAAGGTTCTTGAAGAATCGATTTTAAACAGTCCGGTGGAATTCACCTTAGGAGAGGTGCTTAGCATTGCCAAGTAGAATTTCATGAAAAAATCATTGACATAATTAAGAGGAAGCGTCACTTTCTTGGTGATACCACTAGTGCATTGCTGCAAATTGAAGAGGAAACTAGTTTTTTGGACATTCATGTGAATATGAGCATGATGTAAGTGCTCATTTATCTATGTGGGATGCTACTAATCAACATGTAAAAAAGAGAATAAAGAGGCTGAAAATGCATTGTCTTGTAGCAATATGCATGGTGGAGTAAGGAAAATGCAACAATATGAGGAAGATACTCTAGGATTTATTCCTCAAAGTCATTACACAAGGAATCACTAGGCAAGGGCTACCATTGAAACCGTAGTGAAAATATGGGAGCGTGAAACTCCTTGTGTTGCTTTGCTTGACCAAAAGTCCAAGATTAATGTCAATGAGCGTGGATTGTATGAGAATGGTGCATGGCCTATGAACACTGATCATGGTTGACATATGAGGACTGCAAATAATTCTTCGAGGGAGCTTTATGGTGCATGTCCTAAATGTAAAAGTGAAAATTGGTGATGTACAAGAAGAATACTGATCCGGGTTTTTTACAACCCGGATTATTACCACAAAATTTTGGCCAAAGCCCCTATCAAGAGCTTACCATATCACTTTGGGTTTACTCTTCAAGCACTAGGTATGCTACATTGCTTCTCGATTATGATAACTCTAGCAAATGGGAGGAACAAGTTCTTAGAAGGCATGTCAATGTAAAGGGTCAAAGGGATGGTTATCTTAGTGAAGATGAAAATGGATTACACCTAGGAGTTGAGTGAATGCATAGATTTTTTCAAAGGACTAGCCTCCAACTACACATGGGCCCCGTCTGCATCACTAAGATTTGGAATCTATCACCATCATTAGAGGACACCTCACCCTTGCACACAAGTCAATATCCACATCATGGTGTCATTTGGATCTTGCACAAAAGCTTACAAGCATGGACCCCTTTTGTCACATGCTTATATGTATTTATATACATATGGGATACTAAAGTCAAAGCAGCTTTTGGAAGCCTTTTTTATAATCTCAATAACTCCCAAGAAAAAGCTAATTTCAAGAAAATTCTCGCGAAGGCCGATTGGTTTCGACCTGGTCTACAAAGTTGCAGAAGAAACTTTTTTCAAATTCCTCACGGATTTGAAGTTACGAAGGCGCAGACTGCTGGCTACATGCAATTTTCTTCTCTCTTTCACCACACCAACTTTCCACTCTATCCTTCTTGTAAATATATTATAATAATGTGCTTTGGCCACCCACCTCTTGTAATCTAGCTCCATTTATCTATTTTGTCTACCACCACCCTTGGCTTCTTGCATGATGACCAAGGTGGGGACTTGTCCCATCCACTATGCTCCATATTTTCAAAGATGCCATACATCATCTAGGATTATGTTAATCAAGAAGATTAGCTTAATCTAATCCCTCATGGAGGCTATATAAAGAGCCCATGGAGGGAGGGGAGGAGGAGAATGACAAGTCCATGAGAGCACTCTACAATATCCTCATCTCTTTGAGGTAAGCTATGAGTAAGTTCTTTTATTATGTAGTATAATGGCAAGCTTCCTCTACCTCTTCTCCTATTATCTCCCTCTCTTCTCATCTTCTCATTCCATGTAGCATAATGGTAAGCTTCCTCTACCTCTTCTCCTCTTGTCTCCCTCTCCTCTCATCTCTCTCTCTTATATTCCAATGTGGTGTCTAGCACATATATTCTCTCTTGTAAATTTGTGTCTTGGCTCTCTTGATTCTCTTTGAACATAGGGATGTCCTAGCCCATCCTCTCTTTGGCTAGGTGGTGCCCCTCTTTAGTTCTCTTAGTGAGGATTGGAGGTTGGATGGGTAAGAGGCAATCCGTTCATCATTTCAGCCCTCATTTTTGGTGCCCCCGCTGAGGAGTTCTCAAGCTATGCTCTACAACTTCCATGAAGAAAGAAACATCTAAGGAGTTGTCCTCTTCTTCAACGAGTGTTTGTCAAGAAATCACTAAGGAGGAATCTTCATCAAACCCTATTCAAGGGATTCGCCGCTCAAGAGTACCGCAATGGTCTCCAAAAGAAGCTCATGAGAAGAAGGATCTTTATCGACAAACGGCACGTATGTGGGTAAAGCAAGTTAATTACACACATCCTTCTTTGCTTCATGAGAAATCTTGCTCTCATCAAGTCTCTACGTCAAGGCATTGTGTTGAGTGCTTGGTGTCTAGTGTAAAGACACTCCCTACGGAGCTTCGTCTTCAAGTGGTGAAGGCGCTTTCAAATTCGGGGATTAACAAGTTTTTGGAGGGTGAGTTACACATCAATGGTGTGCGGTATTGGCGAGAGGCTACATATGGTGATGCGCTTCAACTGCTACTAGCAAGAAGACTCAAAGTAATTGAAAAGATAGCTATCGAAGCCTATGAACTTTACAAGGCTGATGATGGTCACACAAAAGCTACGCTAATTAGTGGTGAGCAAATCCTTCGCATCTCTCGAATGGTGGGATCTAAGAGGCCATAGCTTCAACGACACGCTTCATGAAAGTTTGTAGTGTAAATTTGTAGTTAATGCATAAATGACTACTCCTACTTTCTACAACTTTCAATCGGTTCAAAACATTCGGGTGGATGTGTGCATTAGTAGAAAGATACATTTTCAGCAAAGGTTGGTCTTCTATTTTGGAGCTGAGAGGTTGAGAGAGATCTTATTGTCTCCTGATCCCATAATACTCCCTATTTTGGATTATAACATCTCCTTTAATGTGCACATATTCATTCTACTCTAAGTGTATCCCATGAACCATAGGGACTTGTACGGACCTATCCGTCCACTTGCTAGACAAACCGTGCATATAATCGTTAGCACAAAGATCAGGTTTCAAAATATTATAAGGTGCTTATTGGGCCCTCGTCGTCTTGCTGAGATTAATGCATCTGTAAATCCATTTATTCTACCCTTAATAAGATATGACTTGGGCCTAGACGTGTTCATCTTTATTTTGTATTGAGCTAGGCCAACATCTTCCTATCATGGCTTTTCCAAGTTTTTTTGGGCACAAAGGGGAGAAATCTCTAGACTTTTTGGATGACTTAGAAATGGCCTTCCTAGTCACAGGCCGGGATGACGAAGCAACCAAAGTACGGGCCTTCCCTTTAGTTCTAAAGGGTGATGCTCGAGTGTGGTATCAAGCTCTCCCAGAGGCTACAAGGGGTAATTGGGAGAATCTCAAGACCGCATTCATGCACAAGTACCAAGATACAGAGCCACCTGAAGATATTTGGAGACAACTCTTAGATCTTCGCCAAACCATAGCAGGGGAGTACCAAACCTATGAAGGCATGTTTATAAAATTGTGGGATAAATGGACAACATCTTTAGCCAAGGGAGAAAGAGTACCTGATTGCCTTAAGAAAGATTGTTTTCTAGCCGGACTCCATCCTCTACTAAGGGAGAAGGTCAAAGGAAAGTTTCCCACATCCTATGAAGAATCAGTCACTTATGCGAGAGAGAAAGATAGAAAATTGAAGTATCAAGCCCAGTTAAAGGGGGGAGTTGAGCCCATGCAGGTTTTACCAACCATGCCAAGGCCTAGAGAAATAGCAGAGGCCCCACCTGAACCAGAGATACCACAGCAAGAGCTCCTACAATGCATTACTAATCAACTCGAAAGCCTTTCATTAAATTTGGTGCAAGGAGTGCGGCCCCCTCCCCTCATAAATGAAGGCAATCGAGGTCCAAGAAGACAAGAAAGAGAGTATGTTTGCTATAATTGTGGGGAGACTGGCCATGGTATGTACTTTTGTCCTCATCCCAGGCGTTTTCCAGGAAATGGGTTCCAACCAAGAAGGAGGGGACAACAAGTGACACCACCTAGGGAAAGGTTTGTTCCACCGAATCCAAGGCCTCCACCACCGGTTCAAGTTCTCCAGCATCCTCGACCACTTGCAGAGGTGCCGCCCTTGCCTGTCCAACCGCCAGAGAATCATGATGTTAGGATAATTAGTTTAGATGAGAGTGATGTCAAAGGGAAGGCCAAAGTAGTAGAGGTTGAAGCAATGCCGGTGAAGAAAGCCCGGAGAATTGAGAAGATGGAGCCTACACCACCAAAGGAGGTTGAAAATATGGAAGAGGAGGCAGAGTCATCAGTGGCTGCAAAGACACGCACCAGTAAAAAGAGGAGGGCTCGCTCACGCCGACACATTGAGCCAGATGATTTTCCCTTGGGTAAAGGTACTAGAGCTTATGATTTGCTTGCTGATGTGAGGAATCAAGGGCCAAAAATTTCATGGCCACAATTACTACATCTATCTCCAACAGTGCGGTGACAATGGTCAAAGATGGTAAGCATTAGACCCATGAAGAATAGACATGTGAATGCAATCCAGGCTAGAAAGATGAAAGATATTGTACCTCTAGTGGAAGCCGAAATCAATGGGCAGAGAGTGTCAAAGACATATGTGGATGGAGGTGCAGAGATTTGTGTCATGACGGAAAAGTTGATGCATCGTTTGGGATTAGAGGTAAATGAAACTACTAAATTTGGGGCCAAAATGGCTAACAATGTGGTAGTAAATTGTTTGGGAGTTATAAAGAAAGTCAAGGTAAAGGTGTGTGGAGTGCAATTGGAGCTTGACATGTATGTGATGCCAGTGAAGGGGGATGGCTATCCGCTCATTCTTGGGCGACCATGGCTAATGGGAATGAAAGCCAGACAAGAT
Source organism: Lygodium microphyllum (assembly GCF_053477565.2). Lineage (NCBI taxonomy): Eukaryota > Viridiplantae > Streptophyta > Polypodiopsida > Schizaeales > Lygodiaceae > Lygodium > Lygodium microphyllum. The sequence continues at coordinate 129,494,915 of NC_141139.1, read as the reverse complement.
TGGGAGACAGGGGCTCTAGAGCTCAGGCCACAAAAGGGGCTGCATAAAAAATGGAAGAGCACTATCTACAACATGAAGGAGGGCCGACAGGAGGATCTTGTGTTAGAAACCACCGCTGATGAATGGAGTTCCAGCGAGGGTTGGTCATCTATGACAGAGGGAGAGTCTTCTAATGAGGAGGAAGAAAGCTCTCTAGAAGTGATGGGGATTACATTAAAAGGGCCTTCTAGTAGTGAAATTCCGCAGCAGCTTCCAAAGGTCGAGAAGGAGGGGTTAGACAAAATGTTGGCTAAGGATCTATCAGTTGAGGAGAAGGCAGCCTACATGGAAGTGGTGATAAAACATTCTGCACTTTTTATTTCTGATTATGAACACATCACAGGTGTGACAGCAGTACAACATCACATTAATCTAAAAGAGGGAGCACGGCCAGTGGTGCAGCGACTACGACGATTGGGAGTAGTTCAACAAAACGCTCTACTCACTGAGGTGCAACGACTTTTAAAGGCAGGCTTTATCTATCCAATAGGGGATTCAGAGTGGGTTTCACCTGTGGTGGTGATACCCAAGAAGAATGGAAAATGGAGGATTTGTGTGGATTACAAGCCGCTAAATGTCGCAACTAAGAGAGATCACTTTCCTCTTCCCTTTCAGGATGAAATACTCAACGAGGTGGCCGGGCATGAGAGATACACTGTTTGTGATGGGTATTCAGGTTATTTCCAGATCCGAATAGCTGAGGAGGATCAACAGAAGACCACCTTCATTACACCTTGGGGTTGTTTTGCTTACAAAGTAATGCCATTTGGATTAACAAATGCCCCAGCTACCTTCCAGCGATTCATGAATTATGTCTTCCAGCCATATTTTGGGAAATCCATCAGGGTCTTTATTGATGATTTTTGTATTTATAGTTCTAAGGCTCTACATTTAGGGAAGGTGGATGAAGCTTTCAACCGACTCGCACAAATGGGGGGGCAGTTAAACCATGAGAAGTGTCGCATTGGCGAAAGCAGTGTAACTTTGTTAGGGCATGTCGTAAGTGAGAGGGGCATTGAAGCAGATCCAAACAAAGTTAAGGCCCTATTGGCGGTGCCATCACCATCTTCTGTGAAGCAACTAACCTCTTTCATTCAGAAGGTGCGATATATGGGGCGGTTCATTCATCTCCTCTCCCAATTAATATTTGCACTGCAACAGTTAACCCACTCCGAGGAGCTCCTATGGAGTGACGACAATGAAAGGTGCTTTCACGAGGTGAAGAAGGCTCTTAGCACCCTTCCTATAATTTTACAGCCTTGTTGGGATCATGAGTTTTTTGTCAATCCGAGTTTTGGGGAAGATGCTCTAGGGGCAGCACTAATACAAAAGGATGCTAAAACTGGACTAATGAGACCGGTTTACTTTTCTAGTAGAGTAATGACAGCATCAGAACGAGGGTACAAGATGGTCGAGGTGATGGTTTTGTCTCTAATGTTTGCTATAAGAAAGTTTCGTCCTTATCTTCTCCCTAGGCCATTCATAGTGATCACAACAGAAGAGCATTTTCCCTATGCCTTACAGCACATGGATGTTTCAGCTAGAATCGCTAAGTGGGTGATACAACTCCAAGAGTTTGACTACACCTTCAAAGTGGAGGATTCTACTCGAGCTTGCCTAGCTGATTTGTTGACCCATAGATGCCATCAAAAGAAGGAAAATGAGAAGGGAAAGGTAAAAGAGGAGACACCTCCTCTTGAGGAGCCGCCACGGGTGGAGAATGCCCATGCCCTCTACTTTGATGGAGCCTACAAGCGTATTAAAGACAGAGCGGCAGCAGGAATAGTGGTGTTCAGTCCCATAGGTGACAAACTTTATGGAGAAGGTATCAGCTTGGAGGATGTCCATTCTAACAATGAAGCAGAATATCAAGCCTTGCTTTTAGGTTTGAGGTGGTGTCTCTCACATGGTATCACTCGACTTAATGTTTTTGGGGATTCTATGCTCGTTGTTAAGCAAATGAAAGGAATCTGGGCTTGTAAAAATGATAACTTAGCAGTGAAAATGAGGGAAGCTAAAACTCTCATGAGAAAGCTACAGAAAGCCCAAATCTATTTTGTGCCAAGGCGCGCAAATGGCGAGGCAGATGCTCTAGCAGCTGAAAAATTGAAAGAGGAAATGGTGGGCATCATTGCCGTAAAGCTTCCCTTGTTTCAAGGAAAGTTTCAACTACAAGATGTGCTTTATTTTCTCGAGCAAGGTGAGGCACCTACACATATGAGTAAAAGTGAGAAAAGGTGGCTAGCTACTAAGGCCACTAAATACCGCTTGATAAATGATGTGTTGTATTGCAAAGGAAAGGATGCAGTGCTTAGAAGGGTGCCAACAGCAAAGGAGATTATAGATGTGATTAAGAGCTGCCATGAAGGGGTTTGTGGTGGACATTTTGCTCAAGAAATAACCAGCAGAAAGATTCTCCAAGCCGGTTTTGTGTGGCCTAGTCTACATCGAGATGTGCAACATTGGTGCCGCACTTGTGACGATTGCCAAAAGGCCGGACCAAGGAAGCTAGTGCATGAGGAACAAAATCCCATAACTACATATGGCCCATTTGAGAAATGGGGGATTGATGCAATAGGGCCACTCCCACGAACTCAATCTGGCAAGGAATACATCATAATGGGAGTGGACTACATGACGAGGTGGGCAGAGGCTTCAGCAACTAGTAGGATCACAGCCCAAGAAGTGGGAAAATTTGTGTTTGAAAATATTTGTTGCAGGTTTGGCACACCTTTGGAAATTATCTCTGATCGGGGTCCTGGTTTTAGGGCAAACCTAGTAGGGGAGCTAATGGAAAGGCTAAAAATCAAGCACAGGCATTCTACTCCCTACTATCCACAGTGTAATGGTTTGGTCGAAAAAGTGAATGGGCTGATTTGTAAGATAATTACCAAGCAGGTACACATGCACCCCAAGCACTGGGATAAAAAATTGAGTGCAGCTCTTTGGGCCTACAGGACTTCATTTAGAACCTCACTTGGCTATACTCCATTTCACCTCGTTCATGGCCAAGAGGCTTTGCTTCCTATAGAGGTGGAACTGGCCAGTTTGCGTGTTTTAGTAGCCAATCAAGAGAAGAATCAAGATAAGAAGTTAGAGGAAAGGATCTTGGATCTAGAGAGGCTGGAGTTAGATAGAGAAGCAGCAGTCCAACACTATTCCATGCAGGCTGAAGAGAGGAGGAAGACCTTTAATAAGAAGCTGACTAGCAAACACATAAGGGAAGGATCACTTGTGCTACGCTATGATAACCGCTTCGATAACAGAAAGGATGCTAAACTTGTGTTCAAGTGGGAAGGGCCATTCATGGTCATAAGGAGATATCCAAATGGCAGCTATAAGCTAGGTGACATGGATGGGAAGGTTCACAAGACAAGGGTAAATGGATGGCGATTGAAGCCTTATTTTCAAAGAAATATGAACACTTTGGAGCAGTCATTCAATGAAGAGCCACCAATGAGGGGGTGCAGTCCTCCTTGCTCTATTGGACCATCATTATCAAGCTAGAGGCATGAATACCTCTAGCCTAAGGGGAGGGCTAATGATCCGGGTTTTTTACAACCCGGATTATTACCACAAAATTTTGGCCAAAGCCCCTATCAAGAGCTTACCATATCACTTTGGGTTTACTCTTCAAGCACTAGGTATGCTACATTGCTTCTCGATTATGATAACTCTAGCAAATGGGAGGAACAAGTTCTTAGAAGGCATGTCAATGTAAAGGGTCAAAGGGATGGTTATCTTAGTGAAGATGAAAATGGATTACACCTAGGAGTTGAGTGAATGCATAGATTTTTTCAAAGGACTAGCCTCCAACTACACATGGGCCCCGTCTGCATCACTAAGATTTGGAATCTATCACCATCATTAGAGGACACCTCACCCTTGCACACAAGTCAATATCCACATCATGGTGTCATTTGGATCTTGCACAAAAGCTTACAAGCATGGACCCCTTTTGTCACATGCTTATATGTATTTATATACATATGGGATACTAAAGTCAAAGCAGCTTTTGGAAGCCTTTTTTATAATCTCAATAACTCCCAAGAAAAAGCTAATTTCAAGAAAATTCCCGCGAAGGCCGATCGGTTTCGACCTGGTCTACAAAGTTGCAGAAGAAACTTTTTTCAAATTCCTCACGGATTTGAAGTTACGAAGGCGCAGACTGCTGGCTACATGCAATTTTCTTCTCTCTTTCACCACACCAACTTTCCACTCTATCCTTCTTGTAAATATATTATAATAATGTGCTTTGGCCACCCACCTCTTGTAATCTAGCTCCATTTATCTATTTTGTCTACCACCACCCTTGGCTTCTTGCATGATGACCAAGGTGGGGACTTGTCCCATCCACTATGCTCCATATTTTCAAAGATGCCATACATCATCTAGGATTATGTTAATCAAGAAGATTAGCTTAATCTAATCCCTCATGGAGGCTATATAAAGAGCCCATGGAGGGAGGGGAGGAGGAGAATGACAAGTCCATGAGAGCACTCTACAATATCCTCATCTCTTTGAGGTAAGCTATGAGTAAGTTCTTTTATTATGTAGTATAATGGCAAGCTTCCTCTACCTCTTCTCCTATTATCTCCCTCTCTTCTCATCTTCTCATTCCATGTAGCATAATGGCAAGCTTCCTCTACCTCTTCTCCTCTTGTCTCCCTCTCCTCTCATCTCTCTCTCTTATATTCCAATGTGGTGTCTAGCACATATATTCTCTCTTGTAAATTTGTGTCTTGGCTCTCTTGATTCTCTTTGAACATAGGGATGTCCTAGCCCATCCTCTCTTTGGCTAGGTGGTGCCCCTCTTTAGTTCTCTTAGTGAGGATTGGAGGTTGGATGGGTAAGAGGCAACCCGTTCATCATTTCAGCCCTCAAGTACCATTTCTTTATATAATATTGTTCCTCATATGTAGTGATTTTGAGATATCCCTATATTATAAGATATGGAAAAAAGAGTGCTTGATGATGGTTCTACTTATGCAAGAGTTATAAGTAAGGATGGGAAAAAAGCTATCCAATTTCTTATCGTTTGTGTTAATCATCCCAGGAATCAGGATATGCTTCAAGAGTCTCCTTTGCCTCCAAATGTAAGGAAATTCAAAGACCTGGATTGTCATTGAGCAATGCTATAATGCAGGGATACAGTAGTGTTGTTCAGAGGATATACTCGCCTCTTGATGGAATGAAGAATGTATTTACTATTGGTTATTCTTAGTTTACAACAAATAGTTCATGTTGGTTTAAGCATATGGAAGCTATGTGCAAGGTTAAATGCATATCTATGAAATAGGCTACTAAGGAACTAAGAGCATTGGGGTTGTTAGCTGAAAATGAAGGCATTTCAAGCCTCTTTTATGGGCTGAATATTGTTGACACTATGGCTAAATTTTCAACAACTATACATGCAGAAAATGAGACTGAAAATAGAGTGTTTTTAGTATGTTCTTTGGACATGTATGATGTTATAACATCGTTTGCTCAATAGGAATGATTATAATGGGTTGAGAAGAAATTGTGGAGACAAAATATAAGATTATTGACAAAAAGATGAAACTTGTTGATTTGTCACTTCCATTAGGTAGTGAGGGTCTACATGAGAAAGTGTCAAGGCAACCAAGTTTACGGGATATTAAAGATATAGGTCATTAGTTTACATCAGCTACTAAAACGTTACAGGAATTGAAAGTTAGTGAGCAAGGGTCTCCTTTGCCTACTAAAAGAGGCCGTTTTATGAAGATGTTGGCTAGACATGGGAAATCATTTACATTTTAGTGAGTTGAAATAGGTTGTGTGGATCCGAATGTTGTCTCTCCTATGGTAATATTTAGTATGCCACATGTACCATGGAACTTGAGGCCTATTCTAGTGCCTAAAGCTTACTTGACAAAGCTAATGGATTTTCTAAATGAAAAGATTCGCATGAAGATCTTAGAGCCCACTTCAGTCCTGTACTCAAATCATTGGTTTATTGTGCCAAAAAAGAATGGGTCTTTGAGATTTATTCAAGATGTGCAGCTAGTCAATAAAGTGACCATAAGAAATGTGGATGCAAGTCTTATGGTTGATGAATTTGCAGAGGCTTTTGCAGACAGAGTGATATATTCTTTTGGGTGATCTTTACTCGAGGTATGATCAGTTTCAGCTTGTAGTTGAGAGCAGGGATATCACAACCATAAAGACTCCCTTAGGGTTAGTACGGATGTGTATTCTCCCACAAAGGTGCAATGAACTTAGTGGCACACATGAAAAATGCTAGAAATAGGGTACTCAGGGATTTTATACCACAATTGACAATGCCCTTCTTGGATGATGTTCTAATCAAAGGATGTACAATGAATGAAAAGAATAAAGAGATGAATGCTCATGGGTACAGATAGTGTATTGCAGACCATATTGTGGATTATGAAAGGATTTTGAGATGTCTAGAAGAAGTGCATATGGTGGCTCAATAGGCCGGGAAGAAGCTCGGGAAGCCAGGGAGTGACGGGAGCTCAAGATAATGATCTATGGCCACCGAGAAGGAGACCCAATGCGAGTGGGGAGTCGATGGGAAGCTGAGAATGCCACAAGCCAAGCTCAAGAATCAAAAAGCCGTGCTCTGATACCAATTGAAAGGTGAAAAGGATCGAAGTTTACACTCGAGAGCTATGGCAAGAGAGCAAGAGCAAGAAAGAGAGAGACAAGAAATGGGAACTCCAACAGTCACAATGTGTGACCGGACCTTCCTTTATTCAAACTATCACTAAAAGAATAAAGAATAAAGTGAGGGTGACGGGCGCCCGCCACCTGCAGTGTGCAGTGGCGGTGACTGTCAGTGTAGTAATACACGGGTGGCTAGGTGGAGGCGCCTTTACCCCCAACAATTGCGAGTTTTGGGTGATAGAGCTTCACAAGTAAACATTATACAAGAATTTCATGAGAGCTCATGGGCTGGCCATAGAGGTGTTTGGGATAATTTTGCAAAGATCAAAGAAAGATATTGGTGGCAAGACATGTACAAGGATGTTGCTCACATTTTGGAAACATGTACGACATGTCAAATGTGTTCATCTATGAGACATCGGGATGGATTGCAGCAGCCCACATATCCCTTGTCTCTTCATTTTAAGTGGGTGGTGGATTTAGTCATGATGCCTATAGGTCTTTGAAAAATGAGATATCTCATACTTGCCCATGAATGTGACTAATCAAGTGGAAGGGAGAGCTCTATGTACCAAGAGGACAAATGCAGTGTGTACTTTTCTCTTAGAAAAAATCGTTTGTCAGTATGGCTGTGTGGGAAAAATTACAACAAATAGGGATGAACTAGATGTAGATAAATCCCATGATTTCTTTGCATGGATGGGGTTAAAGCTTGCCATAACTTTAGCTTATAACCTTGAAGGAAATGGAAAAAGTGAAAGAGGTCATCCACCTATTGTGAAGGCATTGGAAAAACCATGTGGAGAGAAGGTAAAAGAGTGGCCGCCGCCACGATTGCTCCCTTATGCTTTGTGGGATAATAGCTAAACTCATAGTGTTGTTATAGGATATATGCATGTTGAATTGATGTACGATCAAAAATCTATCATGTTGATAGAAGATATGATAGTCACATGGAGTGTACTACCTTGGGAAGACGAGTTAAATTGAGAGGAGTTGTTAGCCTTAGGTATTAGACAGTTGGAAAGAAATTCATAAAACATAGAGATAGCAGTTGTAAAGTTAAGGGCAGCAGGGATATAGAACAAGAAACGGTTTGACAAAAGACATAGATTGAGGCCAAGAACCATATAAGATGGGGATTGGATGCTCATTTATGACATTAGTTTAGATAGCCAACATAGTGCCATGTGTAATATCTCCAAACGATGGTTCAGACCCTATGTGGTAAGACAAGTGTGTGATAATGCTACTTATGCATTAAATGAGCTGGATTGGATAATCATAAAACTTCCAATAGCATGGAAAGTAATTAAATTATTCAAGAGACGGGAATTTACTACTTATGAGTTGCTAGAACTGGAAGAAAATAGTGGCTATGATATATGGGCTAGCGAGGAAGATAGAAGCAAAGGATATGGTTGCAGAGGATGAGGACTCAGAATCTAGTGACAACTAGGACTTTGGCACATACTGGAGGATGTGCGAGTTCAAAGGGGGTGGATATCATGCCGCTACACAAACACAGTGTGAAAAACCTTGTAGTGCATCATCATTCGGCTTTCTTATTAATCTAGAGAGTCAATGTCATATTAGTCATTAGTGTTAGTGTACATAGTATGGATGGTTCAAATATACAGGATTTTTAGACAAGTTTAGTTTTATTTTAATATTTTGGATATTATTTCTTGTAAATATCCTAAAAATGTGCAGGAAACTTCTAGAATAGGGTGGCATACAAAAAGCAAGTAGCTCTTTAGCCAATTTTGGAAGATCTCATGCAAAAAGAAGGGGCTTTCGAATTCGCGTGACACACTATCACACTTTTTAGGCAACAAACAGCACTCCAAAAATGAGGAGAAAAAAAAGTAATCTGGGAGAATTCTGAGAAGGTGTCCTAGTGTTTTACTCTCCTTTCAAAGCCAACGGAACCATTAGATTTTTGGTCTGAGTAGCTGAGAAGAAGCTAGTGTTTGGTGTACGTTTTTTGTATACCAGGGAGCTCCAAGAGATCTAATGTTTGTAGATTGCTTCCAAGTAGTCCCAGAGACAAGGATTTTGTTTATCATCTTGACAAATTTTATCAATACATAGTGCTTTGATTCATTGATCTTTGACTTTATCTATGTACCTCTTGTCTATTCTTTTTCTTCTCTTCTATCTCCTATTCTCTACTTCCTTTTCTCTGTGAAGCTTCGAAAGTTCCGAAGCTTACTTGGAGTTGCAGAGATAGAGTTGAGCTTGAGAGGGAGTGTTGAGATGGCAAGCTCAACACGTGCGAACATTAATAATGGACCGCCTGGCTAGATGGGTCCGCATGTCTACACTTAGCATGCTGGTGGTTATTATGATACTCACATGGCCACTCACTTATCACTTATTATATTTAGTTTGTTACACCTACCTACAGCTAGCAAAGATATAGCGCCAATCGATTAGTGTAGTTTGTTATATACTGTTTAACTTAGTAGGCCACTTTCCTTTATGTTGTGTCTTATCTATACTTTGTGTACATTGTATAGTGTGTGGAAGAAGAAGAAGAAATCAACAAGAAAACGTTTTGGCCGAGTTGAGAAGCCCAACAAAGGATTGGTAGCTACAAAGCTTCAAAGAGAGTTCAAGCTTAGGTTTGATGAGTTGGATGTTATAGAATAGGTGGCTATTGAATCTGAGAAAGTAGAATTATTTTTGCAAGGTATATATTTCACTTTGCAATTGATTTTGAAGTAGTTGCTTGAAAAATAATCGACAAGATGTAAAAAATGTTGTTTCTATGCTTGTAAAGAGAGAAAAATGAAGAGCTAGAATGCAAGTTGGATTTGTTACTCCACTAACTACTCTAGCACCTAGCAAGGCTACAAATGCTATGGCAAAAAAGCTTGTTTCTATGGCTACTCTTACTAAGAATGATGGAATGGATGACTGATCAAGGGTATGTGTGCTTGCAAATCAAGATGGAAAAATTTTGATATTTTGGAAAGATGGGAAGATATATTCCAACGAGATTGTCTTTTTTTTTTCCACGAACTTTGCTAAGGGCAGTATGAAGAAGATTTTGAAAGAAATGATTTCATGCTCATCTTACATTGCCATGGTTGCAGCATCTTTTGGCTTACAAATTGAAAAGAAACCTAAAGGTGAAAAGACAGAGATATGGACCTATGCCCTATAGACTGCAAGAAAGGGAAAGATGCCTCAAATGGATTTGGTGAGTGCAAATAAGACTATTAGAGCACAAACTATGTAGGATGTTCATGTCAGTACCTACTCTATTTATGCCTACTTGGCTAAAACTCAAAGTATAGAAGTGATAGTATAGGAGAAATGGAAAGGCAATGATGGGAATCCTAGCACTTTAGAGTAACTAGAGGGGTGAGCCGTCTATAGTACTACCTTCTAGACTTGGACTAGAGAAGACCATGGAAGATATATAGGAGAAAGGTGAAAACCAAGACTCAAAGCCAAAGAAACAACCAAGTTATAAGTTGTTATCAAGAATAGAATCAATGAAGATCTAAAGAGAATGTTGGAAAAGAGAATTATGAATAGTAAAGTCAAGTTCACCTTAGGTGAAAATCTTGGGGTCGCAAAGTGGGAATTCCATGAAGAGATCATAGACATCATAAAGAGGAAGAGGCAGCTTGTGGGTGAACCAACCTAGGCCATGATATAGAGTGAGGAGGAGCCTGTCATGCAGGGCATTTAAATTAAAGAGTTGGATACAAAGAGTAATTATGATGATGTGGTTAGTAATAGTATCACAAGATGTAAGAAGAATGTGAAGAGTATATAGCATGTACAGTGTACACTGAGGATGATGCACCTAGTATGATACCCCATAGCTATTATTCCAATAATCATTGGGCCCAAGTGATGATTGAGACAATGGTCAAGATTGGTGAGTTAGAGACACCATGCATTCCTTTAATTGATCATGGTTTTGAAATAAATGTCATGATTCACCGCTTGTATGAGGGTAGTAATGGTGGATGCGTGCAACTAAAGCCGTTGTTGGGGAGCTATATGTAAGACTAAGGGGAAGAAGGGGGTAAAAGGGGAGTTACTTGGTAGTACCCCTCCCCTTAGTGCATTCTACCATGCACCCCTCTCCTCCCCCTCTTTTATTTTTTAGTAGATAAAACAAGTTTTTGTAAGAAGCTAGGAAGAAGAGATGTTTAGTGTAGAAATAATAGTAATACCATGTCACACTGACATAGGTATAAAAGGAAGAGACATGTAATTTTTCACATATTTTGAAACATTAATAAATTATTGTCTCTTTCCTCATCACCTTGCTCATAGCTTCTATGGCTTCTCGCCTCTTTCAATATTTCTCTCTCCATTTCTAGTATTTCTCTCTCCTCGTCACTCTCTCTCTCTTTTTCACTCCTCTCTCTTTTGTAGTCTTCTCTGTCCTCTTTCTCTCTCTCCAATCCACTTAATGACAAGTGGTATCACATCTTTGGTCTTTGATCCATTTTTCTTCTCTTTTCTTCATAATCAGTCCAATTTTTCATCATAAAAACCAATTTTAGACCAGTAATACAAGTACAAGACATGGATAGTGACTAGCAATGTCTTACAAGACATCTACAATTGGAAGAAGACTATACCTAGAGATCTTGGGAACAAATACGGCAATGGAAGGAAAAAATAGAAACAAACTATGGTTACTTTTCAAGAGAGGGTTCTCTTTCCCCTTTCTTAGGGCTTTCTTGTAGGTTCCATGGAGTTTTCAGCCAAGATCTCCTTCTACCTCTCAAATCATGAAGTTGTCCAATCATTTCATGCTTGAATCTTCTTCCACTCTTCATTCTCAACAAGAGGAGTACCAAATTGCACAAGAGCTAGATTGTTGATCGCTATAAGCAATCCCAAAAATTGCACTATTCTCTAGTTGATTCCTTCTACTGTGATTACCACTTGGCCTAGGGCTTTGTTACTAGTCTTTGGCATGCAAAAGCTTCAACAAATTATTGGCAAAGTTGGCATTCTCTTCTTCTCCCATTTCTGAGAAACCCTAGCCATGGACAACCATGAAAGCTTCAATTCAAACTTCAATTTCTCTTTAATTTCATGAAGATTCTTCACCATTTTAGTTGGGGATTCATTTCAATAAAGATTCTTGAAGAAATTGCCAGGATTGAGCAAGAATGGCTAAGGATTGAATCTCAAGAGCTTCTACGAAGCTAAAATTTGGGGGAAATGGGTTTAATGCTTCAATCTTAAGCATCTGAAGCTCCAAGATTTCTCCCAAGCATTAAACGTACAAGGATTGAAGATTATTTCAGCAACATTGGGCAACCTGAGGCTTCATCAAGCATTTGGGGATCATTCAAGCTTTCATCAAACATACAAAATGTATTCCTCTTCAATTATTAGTCTCTCTCATTCATCCAATTGATTGAGAGATTAAAGAATTATAAAATTCCATCTAATTTCAGTCAATCATTGCTTAAATCATCCCATTCATGGAATGCATTATTTACTTGATGCATATTATTGGAACCAATCAGTGAATGACTGAGGTCCCAGCACTGCATTCAATTCAATTGAATAAGCCCCAATTGATTGTTAAGATTCCTTACTCTAATCCATTGATTTGTTGATGATTGTTTATTCATGGAAAAAATATATCATAATCCATTGTAAAAGGTTAAATTAGTTGTGAGTCACCGTATGGTAAGATCTCTTCCCACTCATTTTGCCAAATTTCAATTCTCTTTCATTTTATGTAAAGAGGTGAATGAAATTTTCAGTAATGCATATCATGCTAATTGATTAGAGTAGCATGCCACTACCATGTTAATATTCCAACCAAGAAAAAAGGTGGATGCCAAGGGAGATAATGGGACAATAGAGAGGTGATCCTCCCCCATTAAAGATCTTGAAGGGGTGTAACCAAGTGACCCAAGGAGAACTTTGCCCACCTCCTAGTGATTAAAAGCTTGTGTAGGGAGCTTGTCCTATCGTTTTATCCCTCATATAGGTATTTAGTGATTGGAGAATTGAATATTGAAGTAACTTCAAAGACTCAAGTACCTTGAAGATCAAAATAGGGTGAAACAATAGGGGATTTACATGACATTGTAGGGTATATATAGGATATTACAGGTACCATCTTCATCACTAAAGTACAAGCGTATGTACTATAGAGTGTCCACATGTCCTATCCAGCTTTTTATAGGGTATTATCTACTAATCAAATGAAATCTTCCATTGAGAAGTTGTGGATTCCACTACCCAAATGAAGGCTTCAATTGACAGATTAATAGAATCCAATGCTCAAATAATGGCTCAATTCTCCCAATGGATGCAAATGCAAGTGGGAACCAATGAAGCTAAGGAGAAAGTGCATTCAAATAGTAAACCTTCAGTCCCACTTCAGTCACCTAACCAAAATGGTCAAGGTCATGGTATCATTGGACAAAGGGGCATTCCCAATAGTTAATATGAAGTAGGTGAGACTTCACAAAGGCATGATGACTATTTGTGCAGTTTGAATGGTGCTAATTCCTATGCTTATGGGCTGAATTCCCAACCTCCTAGAGGTCCTCTACCAAAGGAAAGGTTTCTCACTAGCTCTTAGCCACCTTTATTGGAAGAGTACCATGTTATTTTGGAGGTTCAATGCTTATTGACCATGAGCAATATATTTTGAGATAGCAACCCTTTCATGAAAGAGAGTTTAAGGATAAGATCATTTTGGAAAAGTACAATGGGCAATCATCTTCACCATCCGATCTAAACGAATGGATTTCAAAATTGGAATCTTACTTTGATATATTCCCTAGAACTGATTATATGAAGATTCATTTTGCATCTTTTCATTTGGAAGGATTTATGCATACTTGGTGGAGATACATAAGAAAGAGAACATACTTGTAGAGAATCGGGATGCATTCAAGACACGTATAACTAAAGTCTTTGTCTCACCTCTTGAAAAAAAGAAATTGGCACAGACATGGTATGGATTAGAGCAAAGAGACCTTACACAAACCAATTCCTCAACCTTACCATGTATGTAGAGAGCATTCATGACGAAGCTAAGCTCCACAAGTATATGTATGGTTTAGAACCTTCTTTATCAACTGATGTTATGGTACAAAACCCTACCAATCTTTTCAAAGTTATTGAGCTTGTGGAGTGTTATGGAAGGAAACATAGAAAGGAGTCTTCATTTCAACCTAGCTATAGACAGTCAATGACTATTTTAAAATAGGGACAAGTTGGCAATGTTTATGGCAGCAATCATGCACCAAGTGGGAGCCTAAGAGTGCCAACTTATCTATCGTTCAATGCTTCAAGACCTCAAAGCAATTTCAAGATAGCAAACTATCCAATATTAGATTTTAAATAAGGGGACAGCAAGTTTAAATCTACTTTAGCCACCAATATGAATCCAAAGATTATTCCTATGGACCTCTACAAAGAAAGGAATGAAAAAGGCTTATGCTTCAAATGTGGAAAAAAGTATACAACTGATCAGTTGTATACTTTTTTCCACATTTGAAGCATAAGCCTTTTTCATTCCTTGTGAATAAGTCCATTGTGGATAAATTGAATTGTCTTCCCACTAATTTATAGCATCCCATATAAGAGTTCAAGTGAAAAAGAAATTAGTACTCAAATATACCCACAAGTTTCTTTACAATTGGCTGAAAATTATGAAGCAAAAGTAAACCCAAAAACCTTAGAAATGGGATCCTGGACCATATATATTGTACTCGGGTGTGATTGGCTAATGACATCAGGCAAAATTACTATGGATTTCTCACAACTGTATATGTGGTTTATCTTTGATGGATAGCTGTTGGGACCTAAAATGGGCCCGACACTAGCACGGCACTAGTTGAGCCTCTAGTACTCACCTCAAAACACCCCACACGACCTCACGGCTAGGAGCGTCTAAGGGCTATATTACCCTGACCTCTGATTATACAAAACTTTTGTGTTTGTATGATTTCTAGTCCAACGGATATCCTTCCCCACACTCCTCAGAGGGAGTTCCTAAACATATTGGTGTTATACACCACATAATCATATACAAAGGGAGCACCCTTTGACTGATTACCACGGCTCCACTATGACTCTTCTACACCTCGGGATTGCCTCAAGATGCACCATGAACACATATAGCACATTCGACACAAGCTCCACTATTTTTATTGATTGATCCAAGAGATAATAGATAGTCCTCACTGAATATCCCCCAAGAAACCAAATCTCTAACCCTAAAGCTTAGGGTATCTCACACTCTCAACATAGGTCATCACTCATACAAACAGTTTTGTTATGCATCCACCAGGATGATACCATATGGTACGTGTAATGCAATTGTGTATGACTATCGTGCTCAAACAACTTTATTCATTAAAATCGACATTGTGAAAGTGCAAAGATAGTTATTTTCATGATTTTCTTCTAATCCACGATTGTTGCATTGCTTAGGGCTAGTACCAAGCCTTCTCGTGCTACTTATTACTATACCCTTTTAATTTTAGAAAAAAACAAATCCCACATGCCATGCATCATAGGACATCATACTTCAGCATATTTTAAACACTTAATAGCCCCCTTCTTCCTATCGTTTAAAGTTATGCATTTGTTGGTAGGTTTAAGGCATATTTTTCATGTATTTTTCTTTCACGAAAGTAATAAAAATCCACTTTAATGTAGAGATAGGACTAAACTGAGGCTAAAACTCATGCTTCAACTCTATCATATATTCACAAATACAAATCTTTTTTTTTCTTTTTTTTGGATGTGAAAAATCCTATTTTTTCTCATTTTTTATATTTTTTGCTATTTATTTATATACAATTACTTATATTTACTGATCTACTAGTTTAGATTGATTGATCTTATTGAGAATTATTTTCTTATCATATTTCAACCCATAGGAACACTATACGCATGACAAACCTCAAAAACCGCATAATTTTCCTTAAATTGCATAGTCACGAGTTTTGCATGTTTAGCATTAAATTATTATACGATTATTTTTTTGTGATTACTTCAACATGGTTGATAAATCAGAGAATTGGCAACCAAAATACAATCATTTCCAACCAAAATTTATCATAAAGCAATGAAATCTATGACTTACTCATGAAATCGCGCCTTCTTATGACACACGTATTTCGAACATAGAGGCCCGCTGACGCTTCCCAACAGTCATTGATGATCCATCCAACCTCTATTTATGCTTCTTTTTGCTCCTTCATCAACGCACGATCAAAATCTTTCATCTCAGCCCACCTCCTTCTCTCATACATTAACCTGTAAAAACATGCAATAAGAGGAGAGAGAAAGACTAAAATCAGATCTTTTGATTCAATGCATCATTTTCCAATCAATTTGTTGCGATGAAGGGAAAAGAAATTGAGGATGTCATGGTGTGGAGCATTCCTCTCTATTCTACCGAGGCCTTTTTTTAATTATTTTGTCAACACACAAAAACTGGCACCCCCTACCCCCCACATTTCATAAATTGTGCCTTTTGGCTCCTCCAAGCTTAAACAAGCTTGTTAAGTTTTTTTTTTTTAACTAGTTCATTTTCTTGTGTTTACACTTGGTAAAGTGGTTTTTTCCTCAAACAGAGACCTGAACAAACTCTGATTCGCGAAAGGATTGGGTGGCTGGCTTCATGACGTCGAAATCTATAAACTTGGTCTACGTCACCCATTTTTAGGCTCTTGGAGCATATAGCTACTTTATAACGCCAAACCTCTTGTATGGATTAAATGGCAAATAGACTCCGATCAATGAACTGAGACTCGCATTGGATTCCTGACATCGAACTTCATCTAGGAAAACTCCAGCTCATCGATCCACAACCATTTCATTTTGCATGAAAATTTGGTCTTTTACAATCTCTCAAACTCTTTTCCGCTTCAAAACAGACTCTAAAAATCCACTTTCAATTGCTCATTCATTTACAAGGAATCTCTAGTAAATCATATTTTCAGCTTATTGCCATTCGAAACTCAAGGAGTACAAGATGTGCTCATAGATTTTTGTTTTGCACCTGAATAAAGAGGTTGAAGATCAGTCCACAAATTCAACAAATCATCTAGCTTTGAAAGCTCTTCTTGAGGAGTACTGGGATTTGTTTGAAGTACCTATGTCATTGCCTCCTAAGAGAGCAGTAGATCACCCAATTGATTTGGAGCCCAACTCAAAGCCAATTAATAAGCCACCTAAGATTGTCTAAATATGAGTGTAAAGAAGTAGCCAAGTAAATCAAGGAGCTTCTTGAAATCAGATTCATTGAACCTAGTTCTTCACCTTATGCATCTCCAGTCTTGTTGATGAAAAAGAAAGATGGATCTTTCAGGATGTGAATTGATTACAAGGATCTAAATAAGATCACAGTTTGAAGAATAGGTACCCAATACCTAGAATTGATGGCTTGCTTAATGAGCTCGAGGGGGCTAGATTCTTTACAAAGATTGACTTGAGGTTAGGGTATCATGAGACGGTGTATGCGAGAGGGTGATGAAATCAAGATTGCCTTTAGGATTGATCGAGGGCTCTACCATTTTCTAGTGATACCATTTGGGCTTACTAATGCTCCAGCTACCTTCCAAAGTTTGATGAACAAGATTTTACAACCTTTCCTCTGTTAGTTTCTCCTGGTCTTCTTTGATGACATTTTGATTTACAATAAGACTCTTTAGGACCATTTATCACATATAAGTAAGGTTTTTTATATATTGAGGTATCATAGACTCTTTGCTAAGGAGAAGAAATGCTCTTTCATGCAAACTGAGGTGGAGTACTTAGTACATATTATTAGTGAAAAGGGGATCCAAGCTGACCCTAAGAAGGTGCAGTGTGTTAAAGATTGGCCAACACCTATTACCACTACCTCGCTTAGAGGGTATCTTGGTCTATCCCCATCTTATTGTTGATTCATTATGCATTTTGTGGCTATTGTGGCTCCTTTGACTAGCAGGTTGAAGAAGGAAGTTTTCTTTTGGGCTTCACTTGCAAATAGTAGCTTCAACTAATTAAGGAACTCCTTACTTCTACTCATATTCTAGTATGCTCAGATTTTTTGAAGTAGTTTAGCATATAATGTGATTCCAATGGTCGAAGCACAGGGGCTATTTTATTATAGGAGCATGGAGTGATTGCCTTTGAAAGCCATAAGCTTACTGATAAGGAAATGGCTATGAATGTCTATGACCAAGAGCTGTTGGCTATCTTACATGCGATAAAGAAATGGACCATTATTTGTATGGCAGCCAATTTAAATTTCAAAGTAATCACAGGGTCCTAAAGTATTTTCTCACTCAGTCCAATCTTACTCTTAAGCAATGTAGGTGGGTAGTTACACTTCAAAATTATGATTTTAACATCACTTATACTACGAGGGGCAAGGACAGTGTAGTGGCTAATTCTCTTTCTCGTATGTGGGCATGTAAAATTTTAGCTATGATTGAGCAATATAGTGAATGGATTGAAGAATTACAAGAAGCCTATCTTTTGGATGAAGCTCTTAGCCATGTTTTTCAAAAATTACAACAAGGTATCATGGAGGATAACTCCCATTATCAGCTTAAAAATGGCTTAATTTGGTTAACTCCCATTATCAGCTTAAAAATGGCTTAATTTGGTTAAATGGAAAGATTGTTATTCCCTCTACTTCTTCTTTTACATGGAAATTTATGGAGGAGTTGCATTCTTCACCTTTAGCTGGACACCTTGGATTTTTTTGATCCTATGATAAGATCAGTAAAAGCTTTTATTGGAAAGGATTGTGAAAAGATGTCAAAGATTTTGTCATGAAGTGCATGCCTTGTCAACAATGGAATAAGGACAACATCCATAAGCTAGGTGGTTTGTTGCAACCATTACCTATTCCTAACTACGAGCAATTAGATGCACATTACCATGGACTTCATTACTAGCTTTCCTACTACCAAAAAGGGATGGAATCATATATATGTGGTGGTAGATAGACTCACCAAGGCAGCCCATTTCATTCCAACCAAGACCCAATTTACTGCTTCTCAAGTGGCCAGTCACTTTATGGAGCAGATTTTTAGTTTACATGGATTATCATAGGTGATTGTTCATGACAAAGATTCAAAGTTCATGAGTAACTTCTAGCAGGTAGTATTCACATCTATGGGCAGTAAATTGGCTCCTTCTATAGCTTATCACCCCCACAAACTAATGGTGGACAAACAAAAAGGGTAAACAAGTGGTTGGAGACTTATCTTCGTCGTTTCTATCATGATGTGCAAAATTCATGGGGTTCTTGGTTGCACTTGGTTGAGTTTTCCTATAATAACTCCACTCATGCTAGCATTGGAGTTTCACTCCTTGAGGCTATGTATGGTTATAAGGTGCCCTTACTGATAGTCATTTTCAATTAGAAAATCAATCCTCATGGGAAAGAAGAATTGGAGAGAATGCAAACCCTTCTTCAATAGTATAAGATGAATCTTAGGAAAGCCCAAGATCAAATGAAGATGTATGCAAATGAGAAAAGGTGACCCTTAGAGTTCCAAGAAGGAGAATTAGTTTTGCTAAAAGTGCCCAAGTCTCATTATTCTACCTTGAAGGATGGATCCAATAACAAGCTTGCTCACAGGTTTTATGGACCCTATAGGAACTTGACAAGCATTGGAGACTTGGCATATAGATTGGAACTACCCTCTTCTACTAAGTTTCATAATGCATTCCATGTTATTCAGCTCAAGCCTTTTTATGGTACTCCTATTGATATAGTTGATGAGCTACCACCTATTGATGAAGAAGGTTTTATTTATTATATCCCTGAGGCTGTCATAGGTCATTGTGAGAAGAAGCTTCGTTCTCACTCTATCATTGAATATTTGATTAAATGGAGAGGTTTTTCCCTTGAGGAAACTTCTTAGAGGATTGATTCTATACCATATGAGTTTTCTTACCTGCGGAACACATTGATGGTTGAAGCATACTGACTATGGAGCTAGTTATGGTGTAGACAGCGTCCTGGACATCATATTGTTTTAGAACAGTTTTTATTCTGCCTGATTTTTAAAATTATGCCACTTATATAGGCTCAAAGTACTCTTCAAGAGCTATGTTTTGACATGTGGCATGCTTCATTTGGACACTTCTACCAGAAGTTATGGCAGATTTGGTTCAGCAGTAGGGTCTGTTCTTACAACAAGCTATCTTCTTCATTTTGAGTCCATCTCTTGAAGACTTTAAGGCTCCAAATATTTTTGAAGCACTCCTGATCATGTATATAGCTACGGCTTACTCTCGTTCCTTCATTTCAGTCCATATGTCTTTAATCATTCATTGATTTCCTTACTTGTATAGCTCAAAACATAGTAGTACTTTGTTTCATCCATCCTTTCTTACTTTGTAAAGTTTGTTTTTTAGAGCAAAAACCTTTGGGATGGGATGGATTGTAAGAAGCTGGGAAGAAGAGATGTTTAGTGTAGAAATAATAGTAATACCATGTCACATTAACATAAGTATAAAAGGGAGAGATGTAATTTTTCACATCTTTTGAAACATTAATACATTATTGTCTCTTTCCTCATCACCTTGCTCATAGCTTCTATGGCTTCTCACCTCTTTCTATCTTTCTCTCTCCATTTCTAATATATCTTTCTCCTCATCACACACTTTCTATCTTCTGCATTCCTCTCTCTTCTACAATCTTCTCTCTGCTCTTTCTCTCTCTCTAGTCCACTTTTTAACAATTTTCTCCCTCCTTTTTTGTTAAATAATAAATGAATGAAAAATCTCCCTTAGTTTTTTAAATTAAAAAACAAAAATCATTTATCTTAAACTCGTAAAAGGTAAAAAATAATTTTTAAAATAAACTAATTAAAATTTTCATTTCTCATATAAAATAAAAGAAACTCCTTTTATAATAAAATAAAAATAGTTTTCTCTTTCTTAAAACTCATAAAAAGATGAAACTCCCCCCTTAAAATTATATGAACAAGCGCACCTCTTCTCATTTTCAATAGACAATGACAATAAATCAACTCTTGTGATTGAGTAAGGAAGCAATAATCATGAGTTAGAGGTGAAAAAACTCTACATGAAGAAGCTAGAGATTGTTCGCATGTCGTCCCCATATCCCGAAATCCTTTATTTTCTTATCCTTCTTATCCACGACCCTTGTCGATGCATCAATGTCGTAGGATCCTTGAGTAGCCATGATGTTGAAATTTTGACTATTAATATGATCATATGATCGAGGTATAATATTTTTTTCTTTATTATTATTAAATAGTCAAAATAATAGCGATTTTCTTTTAAAAATTAGGATAAAAATGAAATTGTTCTTATTTTACAATCAAAAACTAGGTTTTCATTAACTTTGGTAGTAGAAATGCTTTAAAACTTAATAAAATAATCTTATTCTTGTTCTTGTAGTATTTTTCTATTTTAAAATTAATAACTATAGCCAAAATAATACCATAAATTCTAAAAATATATAATAATTTTTTAATAAAATAAATTATAAATAAGATATTAATATTAATTAATTATGACTATATATATTATGTTGTAAAGTTCTAATTAAGAAAATTACTTAAAAGTTTTAAAATACTTAGAATCATCATTAATTTGTATAAAAATCTTATTTAACACTTAGGTCAAATGGTCTAATCAATTATTAAAATCATAAATTTAGCTATTCTCGTAAAGTAAAAAAATTAAACCTCATAAAAAGTATACTTTTTAAAGAAGATATCATTTTGTCATATTATTTAATTACTCACATAAATTATGATAATATCTCAAATTGTTAAAATTTATTTTTTTACAAGTTAAAATGTAATCTAGATCTAGATATTTAAATATGGTGTATTCACATTCACAAAAACTAAAAATACATTCATTAAAGTAAATTCACATACATTGAGAATATTTGGGTTATTTTCATAAATGAAATAATAGTAAATAAGGTGCATTTATATACACATGAAAAATATATGCTATAAAGTGCATTCACACACCGTAAAATACTTGGTTTATTTCCATGAGAAAAAAATGTAGAATTAAGGTTCACATGCATAAGAAATAAAATATATGTAAGCACACGAGATGAACTTTTTGTTTGTGAAATTATATAAAATTTCTATTTTGTTATCGTTTTGAAAGATCGATTGGTATAAAAGTAGTAATTGATTGTGATTGCCTTTAAATGTGAAAAAATTATACTAATTCCTTCCATGGCTTGAGCAATAGATGGGAATGAGGCATATTTCCATCCTTAAGGCCTCATTAGTTACTCTTCACTCGGAGTATTATGCACTCCCTAATGCGGCTCACCACTGCTAGGTACATTTTGCTCTTCCATATAGGAAGATTCACCCTTATAGTGGGCAAGAGCCAATGGGGCTCTAGTTTGAGTTGTAATCTTTGTCATGGACCTAAGATAGGGTTGGAAACATGTATGAGCCCAATGTGATTTAATGTCAAAAGGCCCAAGTTAAAGGGTAAGGGTGGTAAACTGATTTATGGGTTGGTTCACTCTTGAAGAAATTGTATATATAAGAATAGAAAAATTAAGAATAATTCTTTTTAAATGGATTGTTTAGTATTCATTAACTAAGGACATGACAAGGAACCAAGTGTAAACATGAATTAAGGAATATTTTTTTGTATGTTATAAACAGTGTGGTAGCATGCCTTATTTAGAACATTAAAATATAGCTCGATGGAAAGATGGTGGACAATTTCTCCACTAGAATCACTCTAGGGCTAGGTGGACTCAATCAACCAAGTGGCTTTCCCCAAATTTAGAATAATGACTATTAAATCAAGACCTTCCTATGAGTCAGTCCTAGAATCAATAAATAACATTTTAGGAGGTCGATTCAGACTATGCCTTATGGACAG
Source organism: Lygodium microphyllum (assembly GCF_053477565.2). Taxonomy (NCBI): domain Eukaryota; kingdom Viridiplantae; phylum Streptophyta; class Polypodiopsida; order Schizaeales; family Lygodiaceae; genus Lygodium; species Lygodium microphyllum. The sequence goes on along the minus strand of NC_141139.1, from coordinate 129,472,352 downwards.
AGGGATTGATGCTCAACTTCCCCTCATTTCCCATTCTCGTTGAGCCACATGGGATGCTTACTTATCTTGAACTTGGGTGATTCGTGAAATGTATTCATTTTGAGTTTGATGTTAGATTGCTACTAAAGACTGTAGCTATGTGTTTAAGAACCTCTAGTTGATCCTTGTGAGATGAAACTAGATACTTTGTATGCGAGATAGACCTAGGGAGCACCTAGCCTTTAAGTCCAACCTCTAGTTGATCCTTGTGAGATGAAACTAGATACTTTGTATGCGAGATAGACCTAGGGAGCACCTAGAGAGAGAGAGAGAGAGAGAGAGAGAGAGAGAGATGATAGCATGTTGATCTGTTGGAAGAGCTTAATGTTACTTGAGCTTAGATATCTAAAAGGCAACATAACGATGAGTGGGATCTTGACCAAGTCCTAAACCAAGCTTCCCTAGGCTATGGCTCAAGTGAATGTACATATAACAATGCAGGTCATTCAAACACTAACAAGGTTGGACCATCAAATGTCAATGAGTAAAGCCTCATTTGGTAATCTCTACCTCATCAATGTTGTAAAAACTTAATAGAATTTGCTTGTTTTGAAATTGCTTCAATTATTTTATATATATGCATCCAAAAGTACTAGCTTGAAAAAATTTGTATGTTTCAATTATGTGCTTTGTACCTAATTGCATATGAATTAGTTGCATTTCAATCATGTACTTTGTGGTTCTAGCATGTATGTATTAATTTGGTACTTTACATTCCAATTTTGGTACGAGTTAATCGTGTATTTTGAGTTTCCATCATATATAAGTTAATTGCATTTCAATCATGTATCGATGAATCATATACTTTATGAACAAGTTAATTGTGTTCCAAACATATGTTTTACATTCTAGTCATGTACACGTGTTAATCATGTAGTCTATTTAGAGTCGTCAAAATAGAGCTATTACAATAGCCCTATTTATATCTTATCTTTTTTGTAGAGTTAATTTTGAAAGATATAAATATACATCTATTTTTTAAATATTTTATAATCAAAATAAAATTTCAACTAAGTCATAACTTAATGAATTTCAACTTATCTAATAAATAAATTTTATTTTTTGACACAAAAAATTGAAATACTTTGCTTTAATATGACAAAAATCATTTTTTACAAATTCTAACTCAAAATTACACTAGCATCACAATAGTTAGCTTTACAAAACAAGATCAAATTATTAAAATGTATAAGAAGTTAAAAATTTTTAAATTTTAAAAAAATCTAATTTAAAACTTTCTTAAATGTTTTTAGAAAAAATAGGTTAATTAATTTTATTGAAATAAATTATTATTATTTACATTGAGATATTGTTTCATACTAAAGAATTAATCTTTCATATGAAAAAAAATTCCTGCATACAAGAGAATTCTTCCACTAATCAATTACTTAATCCGATATGATAATCAATATATTTACCACATGTCCCTATATTATGCCCATTCTTTTTTAGGGTATTTTTATAATAATCCTATGTTTTTTCTACTGTACAAATCTGATATTCCTCTTAATGAAACCTAGGTGGTTTATAATGGCAAACCCTATTAAGAGGCATTTGAAAGTAATGAAGTGTACCATGAGATACTTGGATGGCATAAGAGCTATGCACATTTTGTACTAAAGGAAATACCCATCTGTCCTTAGCTATTAAAAATGCAAATTTTGAAGGGAATGTGGACTCTAGCAGTTATAAGATTTGTTATCACATTCACATGAGGTGCATTTTCATGGGTTTCTCGATTAATAGCCATGTACAATCTTATCTACCACTACCTCTTATGGACTGTCATTTAAAGTAAATTTGATAGAGCCTATATACAATTATGAAAAATTAGAAAAAACCTACGTGGATTTTAGCAAAGATTCTGCATAGTTTTAGAGAAGAGAGAAAAATCGCAGTGGATTTTGACTAGGCTTCTGCATAATGGAGGAGAAGAGAAGATTTTGGCAGAGCTTCCATGCACATGTGGAGAAGAGGAGAGAAGCTTGATGACTTTTTGCAAAGCTTCCATGCACGTGTGGAGAACAAGGAACAAGCTCAGTGGATTTCGATAAAGCTTATGTGTATGTGTGGAGAAGAGGGGAGAAGCTCCATGGGATTTGAAAAAGCTCCTACATAATCATAAAAGAGAGAGAGAAAGCTAAGAGAGAAATCTTCCCTTAGCTTAACTCGCACCTATAGAATGGTCTCTCCTCCAAGAGAGTTGTTCATATATGGTACCCACCTTCCCTTATATACTAGGAGAGAGGGGAGAGAGAGGGATTGCTTTTTGTGTTTGCAGCTTATATTATTGATGATCAAATGCAAAAGCTACCTAATTTAAGTTTTTTTGAGATATTTTACTTAAATTTTAGATTATCCATGTTTTTAAAAATTGAGTTTTAAAAAAGTAAAAATGCAATGTTTTTGCACTCATGTGTAGCTCATGCATGAAAATTTTTACACACTAGACAGAACTTAAAATTGCCATAACTTTTTATTTAGAACTCAATTCGGATCTATTTGAACCATTGAAATTATGGCAATACGTCTGCAATTCTACTCTTCATTTATATTTTTAAGAAAATTTAAAATTGTAAAAATTTAATAGTCATGAAACTCCATAACTAATTTAGTTCTCCACAAACACTCTCAATCCAACACTTGGATTTACTCTAGCAACTCATATCTAGCTAGTCCATCTCTTTTCTTCCCCTAACTTAGAGAATATCTTCCTCATAGAAAGTCACATCAATATCACTTCAATCAAAGCTTCTTGGAAATGATCTAAACTAAGTTTTGCCAATAAATTTGAATGAATATTCAATTACTTTAATAAATTAAGGAATAAGACAAATTACCTCTCATGTGCTCAAAGTTCTATTTTTGTAAAATCCTACAATCTAATAAACTTTTGCTTTAATTCCACATGAGACATACCTATCTATAGCTAGGCTAGAGGAGGCAATGTTTAATAGTCACTCAAAAACCTTTCCATGAGTAGCACCATCCGAACCCAATTTGTATATACAAACCTTAGCTAATCAAGTAGTCTCCAATTCTACCTTGCACAATGGAATGTCAAGGTCTCAACCCAAGTGATCAATCTAAGGGTTCCTAGACTAACAAGGTCTTTTAAATAGTAGTCTAATGTCCCCCTAAGGAAGATCACTTTGTAACCAATCAAAGGTAAAAGTAGGCTAATACTACACTTTGTTCAAAGAGACTAAGAGATGGAGAGTATAACTCAACCCCCTTTATCCATAAGGTAATATCCCACCTTCGGTCCCCCTAAAATGGTGTTAAGATAATTAACTATCACACCGAGTTGGGAGTCATAGACCAAGGCCTCCTCCCACTTCCTCCATAGGTTTGTTTTAGATAGGGATTCATTTTAAGTAGGATTCAATTCCTTTTAATCATGATCCCCACAAGGATCTCAACTTCAATGAAGTTGTCTCATTCTCCCATGCAAAATCCCAATCCCTCAAGAGCATTCCAACTCTTGACTATCATTCAAAGGGTCATCAATCCCTAACTAGAGATAGGGATCACAAAGCTCTGCACCCCTATCATAGGCCCCCAAGGGATTTACTAGCTCAAAGCCCCTCTAAACTCCTCCACCTAAGGTGATGTAGTAATAACATGCTTGATCCTTTTTACCAATTAGCTCTCAGCCCCTCGATACCAAGAAATCCCCTTCTAGATTTGTCTCAATCACTCTAGTATCTCAATTATACCTTGGAGCTAGCCCCAACTGCCAATGGCTTTTTGGTCCCATAAATCCAATAGCTACATAGCATCTTTCTATTGATCCCATGGATCGCATAGTCACATATCTTATTAAATCTCGTTATTAATTCAAAATCAAAATCATATAAAAACAATATTCAAGAAAGCATTACAATCCTTTCTAGTTAATAAATAAGCTCAAAGAAAGCAACACATTTAATCCAAATATAGGTGCAATTTTTAATCTAGAAAAAAGTACACATATATGTCATGTGCTCTCTCTTGCAGTCCCAAGTCACCCCAAGTCACCCCATATATGTCATGTTCTCTCTCTTGCAGTCCCAAGTCACCCCATAAGATCTCCTACCATCTACTCCTAGGCTAGCCTCAGACAAAATCTGCAACTCGCCAAGCAAGTAGAATGAATCAAACAAACTATCAAAGTGAGAAAACTCACCAACTATTGTAATGTAGGAGTCCATTGAAGAGCTCCCAATCTCCAACAATTCCATCAATTGCACATCCATAAGGTCCACATCTTTCAGTTCCATGAAATCTACACAAGGTTGCATCTCCTCGCTTGTTCCTCCAAGCTGATCAATTCTCTCTCTCTCTCTCTCTCTCTCTCTCTCTCTCTCTCTCAAGCCCTCAAGCTCCTATCATAGACTCTATGCCTCTTTACCTCTCAAACTAGGAGAACCTAAGAAGGAGAGGCTCACAAACATGTTCTCAAAACACAATGCCAAGATCACAGACCAAGCTTGTATGCAATAGAGAAAACTTTGAGATACAAAGAGAAAAAAATAAATAAGCTTTTGATTTCTAGCCTTAGAAATTATTTACATTAAGGTTTTTCCACCTTATATATGACCTTTGCATTTTAAAATTTGGTCAAGGCCTAGTCCTCAAGGGTATGCACTACCCATAGTTCTAGTCAAGCATGTCTTTGAGGTTCGTCGAATCGGCCAAACTATCAAATTTTAAAAAATACACCTATAGTTCTACTCAAGCTTGTCTTCAAGGTTCCTCTAATCCATCAAACTATTAGATTTTCACAATATTGACTCATTCCATTTGCAAGCTATTAATTGTGCCTTAATTTACCATTTTCATGAGAATGATCCAAGTGCTCAAGGAAAATTAATTTTACATTTTTTCCCTATAGGCCACTTGAGATTACAATGTCAACACAATTCTGAGTTTTTCTACTACACTTCAATCTTCTTTGGCCTTTTTGTTATCTTTCACTACTTATACTCTTCAATTTTTTTCCCCTAAATTTCATTGGCACTTGTCTTTGATCTACCTCTCTTTTTTCTCCAATTTTTCATGATTCTTGGCCATTTTTTACTTTTTTCTATGCCAAACTTTTAACCAGCTAACATTACCCCCTCACTATTTGAGCTGAAAAAAATAGAATAGGATGCCTACTAGAAGGAGCAATGGCACAAGATATGAAGGTCTAAGAGTTTTTCTTCTTCATCATCTTCATTATTTCTTTTCTCTCATTTCAAACAACTGATACACTGCAAAGTATCCTCTAAAGTGATAGACACTCTTTTACCTTTAAGTTACTTCACACGTAGCCTCTACTTTATATATGCATACATATGCCTTATTTCTCAATAGCCCCTCCAGCTCAGAATGAGCTTGCAAGTGACATATACCAAGTCTCTCTCTCCATCCATAACCTTCTCTCTAATGAAATGGTAGTGCACTTCAATATGCTTCGTCCTTGCATGGTAGACTAGGTTCTCTACCAACATAATGCTAGTAATGTTATCACAATACATGATAACTCCACCATCTATCTTTATCCCCATATCATATAATAGTAATCTCAACCATGTCTGATCACATATTGCCAGTGTAATAACTCTATACTCAGCTTTTGTACTAGATAAAGCAACTATAGGTTGCTTCTTATTACTTCAACTTGGCTTAACCAAATGAAAATACATAGCCACTGGTGGATCTCCTATCCATGATATTACTTGCCCAACCTGCATTTGTGTATACAAAATGTAGGCTTGATCTGTATCTCATAGAATAAGCCAAAATGCATTGTCTTCTTCACATATCTCAAGACTCTCCTCGCTACATCCAAATGTGACTTGCATGGTTTTTGCATGAATTGGCTAATAACTCTCATTGAGTAACTCAAGTTAGGCCTTCTTATGGCTAGGTAGATATTAGGCTACCAACCATATTTCTGAACATAGTAACATCCTCCACATATTGTCCATCATCCACCATCTCAATGTTTTAATCCAATGGTATCAAATTTCAATGCCATGAAATTATCCCAATAACCCAAGGTCCTTGTTGATATCAAATTTCTTGTGCAACCCATGCTTTACTTTGGTAATCTCTCTCTACAATACCTATAATGATGAGATCATCTATATGAATGACCATAACAACCATTTCATCTTCTATATGTCTAACATAAAGTAAATAATTAGCCACACTTTTCTAAAAGCCCTTTCTACATAAGAATTTTTCAATCCTCTCACAACAAGCTCTTGGTGCTTACTTCAATTCACATAATGTCTTCCACAACTTGCACACATAATGCAAAAATTTATGGTGTATATACCCTTCTAGCTAATCCCTGTATACTTTCTCTTCCAATTTACTATTCAAGAAAGCATTCTTTATATCCATTTGGTATCATTTCTAGCTATAGATAGAAGCTAATGCAATGATTGATCTCACTATAGTTATCTTAGACATTTGGCTAAATGTCTCTTCATAATCCAAACCATATGTTTGAGCATAAATTTTTGCAACTAGCCTAGCCTTGTATCTCTCCCATGAGCCATCAAATTTGCACTTGACTTTATACACCCATGTATAGCCAATTGACTTCTTGCCATAAGGCAACTCAACTAGATCCCATGTCTTATTCTTTGTCAATGTATCCATTTCTTCATCTATAGCATTATTTAAATCTTTGTTTCCAACTATACCTTCAAAATAAGTGGGATCTACATGTTGAACATACAATGCCATGTATGCATAATTCCTTCATGAAACAATTATATGTCAATCTATCCATGATTAGATGACTCACTCTATCTTATCTCCTCAATTGAGGTGCACTAGACAGTGTCTCAACTATTCTTGCATGTGGTGGAGCATACTTTCTTACACTATTTATCCTTGGAGTTCTAACATATGGCATGCCAAACTTATCATCCATAGACTCATCCTTAGAACTTTTACCCATAGGCTTATTCCCTTGTGCAATTTCTACCCTCTTTTGTGCACTCTTTAACATGCCACTCCATGGACTACAATTGCCACTGCTTTCTACATGGACTTGAGGACTAAAAATATCTTCAACATGCTGATTTCTTTGACCATTATTTGTTGCTTTTTTTTTACATACCCATCATCAAAAGTTCTCTTATTAACATCCATGTCAACTGCAGCTTTTGGTCCTCGATACCAAGACTCATACTCACTGAATCTTACATCCATGCTTATGTAAACCTCTTTACTAATAGGATCATAACATTTGTAGCCCTTCTTCTCATCTGGATACCCAAGAAAGATGTATTTCATAGTTTTGATTCCATTTTTTCCTCAAATCATTAGGAACATGTACGTAACATACACAATCAAACACCCTAAGGTATGTAACTATAAGTGTCCATCCATACATTTTCTCATATGGAGAAATATGATGCATGAAAGTTGTAGATGTCATGTTCATGATATGGACTATAGTATGGACTGCCTCAACCTAATAAGTTAACGGAATATGCATCTGATTCATCATTGCCCTTGCTAATTCTGTAATAATCATGTTCTTCCTTTTTGTCACACCATTATGCTATGGTGTATACTTGCAAGTGACCTGTCTTTTGATCCCATGGTCTATCAAATAGTAAAAGAACTCATTTGACATATATTCTCCACCATTATCTAATCTTAATATTTTTATGTAGTCCCAAAATTTCTTTTCTACCATAGCCATAAACTCCAAAAACTTTTCAAATGCATCACTTTTATGCTACAAAAACTACAACCATGTCATCCTACTAAATTCATCAATGAATGTGATATAGAATCTGCATTTCCCACTCAAAGAGGCATTCTAACATGGAGCCCAAATATCAAAATATACCATTTCCAAATTATAGATGCTCATTCTTCCCCTCTTTGAAAACAGAATTCTAGACTACTTGTTGCCAAATTGACAAACCTCACATACATTATCATAATTTACATATCCAAACTCTGAAAGCCCACAAACCACATAATTTACACATCCAAACTATGAAATCCCACAAACCACTTATCTAGATTTCATCTATTTAAGTCTTTTTATATTCACATGTTAAATCCTTGTATGCCATAATTCTACATCTTTATCTTTGTCCATGACCTGCCTCAACATACATAGAGCTTTGAATTATGGGAATTCCTACATCCAACGTAAATAGCCTTCCCTTCTATTGACCACAAGCAATAATTCTGCCAGGTTTTCCATTCTTGAACTCCTCGATGAAACAACCATACTTGTTAAACTCACTTGCAACCCTTGATCAGCCATTCTAAAGCCAAATTGTTAGTGATAAGAGGCACATATAAGACATTCCCAAGCTTATTTTCTATTCATGTCTAATCACCAAAGGCACACTCCCAATATGAGTTATCTTATGAAATCTGTCATCTCCTATAGCCACATACTCTTCAATCTACATTTGTTATTTTCTATCAAACTATTATGCATGGTGAGTCATATGGTTTGTAGTAGGTGAATCCAAAAACCAATTATCCTCTCTAGGAGGGTGTATCATACTACCAAGTACACACTCCATGGTGAAGAGATGACCTCCAGGTGATGAACTACATCTAGAATCATAGCCACCACAATGGTATCCATCTGCATAGTGCCCAAAATGGGTTCTTCTTATAATAAGGACATGCACCATCTCTCTATGGACTAGAATATCCTCTACCTCTAGAGTAGGATCTCCCCTTGTCTCTAGGCATAAAATCACCATGTCCAAAGGTACTACAACCAAGTGCAAAGTTATTTGCACAACCATAAGATGATCCTCTAGCTCTAGATGAGCTACCACATCCTCACTAATGATAAAACACACTATCTTGATTTGTATTTTTTCCAATGCTTGATGCATTGAGGCCCAACTTAATCATTTCTATGCAAGAAGCAAAGTAATCAACTCTTCAAAATTAGGCATAGAGCCTCCTTTCATAGAATTGGAGGTATCAAGGGACTTGTATGTAGGTCCAAGTTTGTTTAGAGTGATTAATATTGAATTATCATCAACTAGTGCATTTATTGAAGGAAGATCTTTTGCAAACTATTTTATTTCTACTACATAGTCACTGAAGCTTCTATTTCCTCACCATGCACTATGCAACCTCTGCTTTAGTAGCTATGTTTTCTTAGCCTTCATGCAAGTTCCATACATCTTCTTAATGATTTTCCAAGCATCTTTGCGTGTGTTTACCTTTTTAATGTGTGGAATCAATGTCTCTAAGATATATATAGATATCCAATGCAAGACTTTCTTATTTTTACTAGTCCAATCCTTTAGTGGGTTCATTAGGTAGTTCTAGGTATACATCTTCACCTATAATGAGGTCTCATAGGCCTCTCCCCATCAATAATTCTCCATACAATAGGACCATATACATCTTCACTTATAATGAGGTCTCATAGGCCTCTCCCCATCAATAATTCTCCATACAATAGGACCATATACTATAGCTATCCTTAGTCAATTTTTTGCCCACAATTTGCATAATCTATGCATTTTACAACATTATTATGGCTACAAATTCAACAAAACTAGTTGTATATAATGTGGTATATCAATATCCAAGCATGTAAAGAGTATCAACCAGTCAAAACCAAGACCAAAATGCATTAAAAATGCCCAAGAAAATGCATGTCAATTAAGTTTCACTACAATGGTTGGAATACATGTGTCAATCTACTTTCACATATACACATACATCATGCATATATGTTAAACACTAGCTATCCTAGTGCACAGATTGGATATTGCGTAGCAAGCGCCGGAAGGTCCCCAAGAACAAAAAAACTCTACTTTTGCACAAAAAATAAGAGAGAAGACTCGCACGACATGAAGCAAAAAACTAATTGGGTACAATCTCCCCCCATGCCTTGTGTGATCGCTCCACAAAGCATGTATTTGATATATTATTCATCTCCAAGCTCAAAAAATAGCCCAATTTACAATTAGCATGCTTTAGCTTTTGTGTTTACTTTTGTCCCACTAAAGAATTAAAGCGATTGGGTGCCCAAGAGTCAGGTTGTGCCCAAATACAATGTCAAATAACAAATATTTAAATCGTGCGCCCATGCGCATAAAAAATAATAAATAAATGTCAGGCGCTTCAATAAATAAGTGCATCAAAATAAATATTGGCACCATGCCTAAGATGCACGTCCATCAAAAATGATAATCTTTTCTAAATAACTTGAATACACACTATCGCCCAGTGCTTCCCAGCGCCACCGATGCCTGCTCTACACATCAACTGAAGCATTCACAATTATTAGAAAATAATAAAATTAAACCAACAAAAGTGAATACCTAGTAGTCTTCAACTTAAAAATAAATAAATTGGTTAGAACTCAATCCTAACCTTAATTTATTACAAGTGCGCACTCTAAACTCATAAACGTCCATTAATTTAAATATGTATTTTACAGAATCACCCGCTATGGAATCACCCACTTGCACATTAAATTAACAAGACGCCCGAAAAGGACAGGTGTCCCATCGACTTTTTGCACAAGGAATTCACCTTGTGTATGAGCCCCATCAACAAATATAATTTTACGAAATCCACTGCAAAGCCTCAAAGAATCCACCATGGAATATGCCTCCTGGCATCATACCCTCGGGGTGGGATAGCAATTATCCTCAATTGCTATTAGCTCAATGTGGAGCCAGCAGTGAAGGGTAAGCACTTAGATCTCGAGCGTGCATCCATTGAGCCTCTTCAACAGGATGATTTTTAAACTTAACCAAATATCTAGAATATCTACATCCAGTTCTAGTGGTCATAAAGTTAGTATCTAGAATAGTTTTAGGTTCAAGGATTTCTGTTTCTTCTTCTAGCAAAGGAGGGTTTTCATAGACAGGATGTACAGGTAATTGGCCTTTGAAAGGGAGTAACAAACTAATATGAAAAGTGCTGTGGATTTTCCAGTGTTGTGGTAATTCTAGTTTAAATGCATTATCATTGATTTTGTGAATGATCTTGAAAGGTTCATAAAATCTAGGAGCTAACTTTACAACAGGATGTTTGTCAACACTTTGTAATCTCACTTTTCAATACATAACCAAACATAATCATCAACTTTGAAATTCATAGCTTTTCTTTTCTTGTTGGATTGTTTTTTGTATGATTGTTGGGTTTTCGCAATCATATCTTTAACTTCATCAAAAATAGTAGCATGCATGTTAGCAATATCATCAAGAGCTTGAACTTTGTTTGACAATGATGTAGCAGGTGCAGGTAATCTATATCCATAAATAATTTCAAATGGTGCTTTCTGTGGAGCTGTATATGGTGTGTTATTGTATGCAAACTGAAGTAAATGTAAATGTGTATCCCATGTTTGTGGTTTTGAAATTGTGTATGCATGCAAAAGATCTAAAATGGTACCGTTAGTAGCTTCTGTTTGCCCATTTGTTTCAAGATGAAATGCAAATGAAAAATCACTCTTTGTTCCTAAATTAGCGAACAAAGTAATCCAAAAATTATTACAAAATCTAGAATCACGGTCAGAAATAATAACTTTTGGCAAACTATGATTAGTGAAAACAGTTTTCAAAAACAATTGAGCAGCTTGAGATGTAGTTAATGTTTTCTTGCATGGAATGAAATATGCTTGTTTGCTAAACCTATCGACAATAGTCCAAATCATATCATGATTGGCTTTAGTGTTAGGCAAACCAGTGATAAAATCCATTGAGATCTGTTTTCATGGTCATTCTGGAATTGGTAAAGGCATTAATAAACCATATTGTTTACCATGGTGTCGTTTAACTCTTTGGCAAATTAAGCATTCATATACAAAGTTAGATACATCATATTCCATGTGTGGCCAATAAAAATCTTCAATCAGTGTACGCAAAGTAGAAATAATTCCTCTATGGCCTTGGTATGGGGGACAATGAATTTCATGCAAGACAAATGATCGAAATGGAATAGTTATACATAATCTTTTTTCATAGAACATAAATCCATCAGTGTAAGACAATGAATCAATGGGAATCCAGTTATTTGTAACTAATTTATTCCAATCAGCTTGAAAACTATGGTCTTGGTCATAGGTATCTTTCATAGGGAGAAGAGAGTCAAAAGATATCACAGAGATATTATGAATAGTGGATCTTCTACTTAAAGCATCGACAACAACATTCTCTTTTTCGGGTTGATATTGCATGAGTGGATGAAAACTTTGAATAAAAACAACCCATTCAATGTGTCGATCAGATATTTATGGTTGACTAAGGAGATGTTTAATGCTTTGTTGGTCAGTTTTGATCATGAATTCAGATCCCATTAAATAGTGTTTCCATTGACATAAAGCTTGTACTACAATTAGCAATTCCTTATCATAAGTAGAATACTTAAGTTTAGAGGGTTTAAGTTTGCAGCTAGAGTAGGCTATGGGATGAGAATCTTACATAAGGACTGCTCCTATTCCAAATCCACTAGCATCAGTGACTACTAGGAAAAATGGTCTATGGAAGTCAGGTAATTGCAATACAGGAGCATGAGTTAAAGCATGTTTCAGTAAATCAAAGGACTTTTGTTGATTGTTGGACCAATGATACACAATGCCTTTCTTTAATAATTTTGTCAAATGTAATGCAAGCAATGAAAAATTTCTCACAAATTTTCTATAAAAGCTAGCAAGACCTAAGAAAGAACGTAATTCGTGCATATTTTTAGATATCGGCCACTTCAAAATTGCTTCTATCTTTTTAGGGTCAACTTTAATACCTTCAGATGAAACAATATGTCCTAGGTATTCAATTTGTGTTTGGATAAATTCACTCTTGTCAGGATTAGCATATAATTTATTCTCTTTTAATAATTTGAAAACCAAAGATAAATGTTCATAATACTCGTTCTCATTCTTACTGAAAACCAATATGTCATCAAAGAAAACAATGGCACAATGCTAATGCTTGAAAAATATGCAATTCATCATACAACTGAATGGGGCTGGTGCATTACTTAAACCAAAAGGCATAACAAGGAATTCATAATGTCCAAATTGTGTTCTAAATGCAGTTTTGAAAATATCAGATGTGTCCAATCGTACTTGATAGTATCCAAATTTAAGATCTATCTTGCTAAATATTGCGGATCCTTGTAGTTTGTCCATAATATCATCTACCCTAGGAATCAGATATCTATTCTTAACAGTGATCTTATTTAGGGCACGATAATCAATGCACATCCTATAGGTATTGTTTTTCTTCTTCACTAATAGGACAAGTGCACCAAATGGAGAACTACTAGGTTAAATGAGTCCTCGGGTTAACAATTCTTCAACTTGGGCTTGAATTTCTTTCTATTCAATTTGGTTATGTCTATATGGTGCTTTACATAGTGGTTGTGATCTAGGAATTAGGTCTATTTTGTGATCTTCGGGACGTATAGGTGGTAAGTCAACAACAAAACAATCTTGAAATTGTGAAAGGAATTGTGTATGCCTAGGATGCATCTGATTTTCTTTAGCTTCAATTTCATTCACCCATATTAAGTAGGATTTGCTACCTTTTCGTAATGTATGTTTAGCCTGTGTATGACTAAGCAATGGAAAATTATCGAAAGTGTGCATACCATGCAATGTGATTTGTTTCCTATTATAATGAATCTTCATTGAATGCATGGAATAATCTATATTGGGATTGTACTAATGACGCCAAGGCATTCCTAAGATAATGTCACTAGATTGCAAAGGCACGACTAAGAAATTTCTACATTCAACATAATCACCAATTTTAATTTCTAAGTCATGCACTTCTTGTGTCCCATTGTATCTAGTACCTAAGAATGCAGCCTTGATGCGATAATGTGTAGAAACAGTATGTAAATTCAATTCTTTGACCAATTTTACAGAAATAAAGTCATTTGTGCTCCCATCATCATGTAAAAAAGTATTTTCTTTACCATGCACAAGACATTTCACTGTTAATAAAGAATGTGGATTTGGCATACCTGGTAAAGTATCTGAAGTAGTACCGATATCATCATCATCTTCCATGAAATCTGGCATTTCTCATATTCTTCATCTTCTGTCGCTCCCAAATAATTGATGTGTACAGTTGGCTTTTTGGTTTGACAATTCGTCGCTAGATGTCCAGGTTGATGACATTTATAACAGACTATGAGTTTGGCTTTAGACACATTATTGGTAATAGCGGGAAGTTTAGCGATGTTGGGATTTGGCTAGAAAGATGACTTAGGGTTTGGATCTGTGTTTGATGGTAAAGCAGGGGGTCGTGTCCAAGATTTATGGAATGAAGATGGAAGAAAACAGTTTTGATTGAATCTTTGAAAATTTGAATTGAATTGTTTTGAACCAAAGTTACCATTAGTTTGAAATTGTTGTGGTTGCTTCTCTCGTCCTCAAATTTTGTCTTCAGTGTCATGAGCCAAGGAAATTGCATGGCTTGAACATGTTCACCTCCGCATAAAAATGTCTAAGTAAGCCAGACATAAACTTGCGTTTATGGGTTGCCTCAGGTACATCTTCGAGCATTCGAAGTTGCAATAAAGCATTCCAAAAACGCTCGGTATATTGTGAAATAGGCTCACGATCCCTCTGTTGCAGAAGATCCCATTGTTTGATTGCTTTTTCGTGGAATTGGGGTGGAAGGAAATTCTACAAAAATTTCTTTTGGAAAGTCTCCCAAGTAATAGGACAATCAATGCTCTTGCGGACAGCAGTCCACCATAGGGATGTTGTGTCCACTAGATGATTAGTGGCACACTTAATTTTGTCTTTCTTAGCATACTATTCTTCATGGAAATAATCATCAAATTGACTTATAAAAGCAAGTACAGTCTTTCCATCACGTGACCCATTGAAAGTACCAAATTTAAAATTTCTTTTACTTATCTTTGTTTCTTTTCTGAATAGATTGCGCTTCAAGTGTCGCATCGATCGAATGTTGTGTAAGATCTTCAAATTGCGGTCCATCTTGATCGATGGTAGATCGTTGCAGATTGGCCAATTGAGCTTGCAAAGTTTGATGTGCTCTTCGTTCCTCTTGAAGCTGCATCATAATCAAATCCAGTTTTTGCTCTATCGTTGGTTCCGGTAGGTCATCTTCAGCCATAAAATCTTCCATGGTTTGATCGGACATCCTGCAAAATTCCAAAAGACCTCACATACTCGAAATCTTGTTAGTGGGATGAGCGTAGCTCAAAGTCGGGTTTACAAGGCTTTTTCTTCTTTTTTTTGTTAATGGCTTTTTACAGTATTTCTTATTTGCGGATGCTGAAATTGATGTCACGGTCTTCTTCCAAGAGGATATTCGTGTGTGTAGTCTACTTGTAGCAATCTTGTTTGCTGGAATTGAATTATGTCAGTCCACAGGTGTGAATAGGGGCTTGCCAGAAGGCTGAAAATCTGTTTGAGACTAGCTATGTATGAACAGCCACTATGAGAGAGAGGTTGAAACTTAGGAATTGGTAAGCTTAGTAGCTTTAGACTTTAAAGCTCTTAGTTTTTTTTTAAAACTAATCGTTTGCTGTCTCCATGAGAAGACGGGCCATTTTTTTATGCCGTGGTCTATGATGACATACTCCTGTCCCCATGAAAGATCAAATTCCAAGAGCTTTAAGCTCTTATAAGCTTTTAAAGCTTACCTCTCACTTAAATAATAATAATTAACTTCTTCTCTTATCTGTGAATAGGCGACTTAATGTAGGAGCTTGTCTGTTGGTCCTCCACCTGTAGAAGCTGGTCCTTCGCGATCCAAGTGCATAGCAGGGGGTTCTTCACTGCCAGGAACATGCTAGTATTGACAGATTGCCACGAGATTGACTGTAGAGCTCGATCATTCCAGGAGCTCCGCCTTCGCATACAAAATGGTAAGTGATTGGAAGCCCTCGATCTCAGCTTCACTCTGATACCACTGATGCACAGATCGGATGTTGTATGCGTGCGTAGCGAGCGCTGAAAGGTCCCCAATAACAAAAGAACTCTACTTTTGCATAAAAAACAAGAGAGAAGACTTGCACGACATGAAGCAAAAGACTAATTGGGTACAATCTTCCCCCATGCCTTGTGTGAGCGCTCCATAAAGCATGTATTTGATATATTATTCATCTCCAAGCTCAAAAAATAGCCTAATTTACAATTAGCACACTTTAGCTTTTGTGTTTGCTTTTGTCCCACTAAAGAATTAAAGCGATTGGACGCCCAAAGAGTCGCGGGTTGTGCCCAAATACAATGTCTAATAACAAATATTTAAATCATGTGCCCATGCATATACAAAATAATAAATAAATATCAAGCATCTCAATAAATAAGCACGTCAAAATAAATATTGGCACCACGCCTAAGATGTGTGCCCATCAAAAATGATAATTTCTTCTAAATAACTTGAATACATGCTATTGCCCAGTGCTTTCCAACGCCACCGCTGCTTGCTCTACACATCAACTGAAGCATTCACAATTGTTAAAATGATAATAAAATTAAACCGACAAAAGTGAATACCTAGTAGTCTTCAGGTACAAAATAAATAAATTGGTTAGAACTCAATCCTAACCTTAATTTATTACGAGTGCGCACTCTAAACTCATAAACATCCATTAATTTAAATATGTATTTTGCAAAATCACCCGCTATGGAATCACCCACTTGCACATTAAATTAACAAGACGCCCGAAAAGGACAAGCGTCCCCATCAACTTTTCGCACAAGGAATCCACCTTGTGTATGAGCCCCGACAACAAATATAATTTTACGGAATCCACCGCAAAACCTCACGGAATCCACCGTGGAATATGCCTCCTGGCATCATATCCAGTAAGAGGCACTGAAAATAGGGCTCAAACTGTATCCGTATGACCCAAAAAGCATCAAAACTGAGGTCTAAAATTGAGAAATTCTTTGACACTTTTACCCTTCCAAATCGGCACTCGAAAATGGCATAAAATTGGTCTTTAACTCGCAAAACAACTAGATCAACCTTTTGTAGTGTGAACAATCCAGCAATGAGCTAGTTTGCCAAAAAAACCTATTCTAGATCTTACCAATGTGAACATAAGTCTTCAAAATAAGTAGTTCACTAGTTCTAGTGTAAATAGTCAAATTTTAAACTAGTTCTCAACTTGCTAGTGTGAAAGAGTTATTTGGGGGGATTAAAAAGATTAATTGATATTTTTAAAGGTTTAATCTTAGATCTGTACAAGTTGGTCTGTGTCACTTTTTAATGGCATCAAATCAATGAAGCCTCTTATGTTGCATGACGTCAAATCAATGAAGCCTCTTACAAGTTGGTATGTGTCATTTTTTTATGGCGTCAAATCAATGAAGCCTCTTATGTGACATGACAGAATTAACTTGACCAAAAATAGGCTTATCTCCCCACAAGAATCAAATCAAGAGCTTAAATCTTTCTAATTGCACTCTTGCTCTAATACCAACTAGAAATAATAGAATAGTATGCACAACAAAAGGAGCAATGGCACAAGATATGGAGGCTCAACAGTTTTTCTTCTTCGTTATCTTCATTCTTATTCTTCTCTCTAATACACCACAAAGTATCCTCTAAAGTGATAGATACATTTTGACCTTTATGTCACTTTACACAGCCTCTATTTTACACACACACACATAGACTATGACTTAGTCGATGCCTTATTTCTCAATATGATTGTCCATCCCATGGCACTTGCAAAGGTGCTTGGAACTTGTGTGGAATGTCAATTGGAGGGTAAGAGGTCATAGGATGGTCAAGGAAGAGTTGTTGTTTTTTATTCTTCTTAGTGCCTCAAGGTACCTACATGAAATTAGTGTATGCAATACCCATGAAGAGTGAGCATGTGAAATGTGAAATTGGGAGATGGGTTTATGCTAGGGAAGCTAAGGCTCTCTAGGTGCATTCCATACTTAAGGACCCAATCGGTGGAAAGTTATTAGTGCAATGATGTGACATTCACTCTGATAGGTCTACTAATTCCTTGGGATGTCCTACCATGAGGAGCCTAAATGGATAGGGCTAGGAGATTGAGGATGGAACTAGTCAACCTCAATCATTGGAGACCCCCAACTTAAGCTAGCAATATGATAGCCCCTTTTCCTTTTCCTCTACCTCTAGATAAATAGCCTCCTCTTTCATAAGAAGATTGATTACCTTCTTAATATAGCTTATTATTATTGTGGTGAAAGTAGTTTGATTGATGTCTTCCTTTTCGTCTTCCTCTTGTTGAAAAGAGGGCTTTGTCAAGTGTGTTTATATAGGTACCTAGAGAGACCATTATGAATGTTCTTCGTAGTTACTTGCCTTTTATCTTCATCTCTAAGGATCTATCCCATCTCATCAAGTGAGGTTTTTGGCCTCAAAATGATGTGGCCTTGTACAAGTCCTTCATATCCTCTCTTGAAACCATGATTATGATTATTGAGAGCTCATTTTTTGTCACTTTATATTCCATAATAATCAATTGCTGATACAGATCCTTGACTCTCTTGATGAAGTCTATGGAATTATATCTTGCATTTCTCTTTGTATTGGTAAGCTTGTATCTCAAGACTATTTTCCTTGAAGTACCTTTTTACTCATGAATGTTCTTTAAGGTCTCCCAAGTTTCATAGGAGGCTTCACATCCATTAGATGGATGAGAACACCATCCTTGACATCAAATTTATCATGTGGATAGTAAACATGGCCTTCGTGTGCCATTTGGCAAATTCTTCTCCAATAATTGTAGCTAGTTTTGGTCTATCCATAGATATCAACTCTAATAATCTTGAAAGAAGAGAAGTGACTTTATTTTCACTTTCCAATTCGCATAATCAATGCCATTGAGCTTTTAGGTTCCTCCAATTGCAAACTATGTAGAGACTAGTTGTCATTTCCAACTTTAAGTAAATAATCTAGTGAATGAGGATTGTCACACAAATAAAGATTGCATTAGGCAAGATTCTAAAGAAACCTACTCTAATACCATGTGAAGATTTCATTATATAGTCATGAAATATTGTATGCCTAATGAACCAACTTATAGGACTTGACTTTAGGTAAATCATAATATGAAAATAAGTTCAAGAAACTTCAAATAAACTACCAAATAATGGTACACAATGAAGCACAATAAATTTTATTTATAAAGTTTTCTTTCATATACAAAAATTACAACTACTACATAGACATGTACTCTTGAATTTTCTATAATGTATTAGAAACTACATATAAGGTACTTTGTTCCTTGGAATACAAAAAACTAGTTATAAAGTGGTAATTTGGATCACAAAAACTATATGTAAGCTACATGTAAGGTAATTCTTACAACTCCAAGAAGCTGTTAATTATCTATAATGTACATCAAAACTATATGTAAGGTGGTTCTATGGAATACAATATATTGTCTATAGGATGGTCCTATGGAAAGCAAAAACTATATATAAACTATATGTAAGGTAGTTCTAACAAGTCTAAGGATCTCTACCAACTTTGATACAAAAATATGCACATTTTTGAGAATATGGCTTATATTGACCACCACTCTGTTCCCTCTTTTCTCTATCTCACTTTAGGAGGACGCTACTGAACCGTACAAGTCTGTAGAAAGCTACAATCTAGTTGCTCAAAAATGTTGATATAATTTCCTCCTATGAGTGGATCTCAAGCAAGCCTTTGGTAGTTGGATACTCCATTAAGTGTAAAACAAGTCTTCTTCACACTCTAGTATGAGATGATGGTTATAGCTATTGTTATTGATCTCCTCAAGTAGGTAGATAGGTGTTGTTCAAATTGTAGTAGTTAGGTGACTAGACAACTTCATGGTAGTATAAAATGATCTAGAAATCATATCTATAAAATCCAATAGGTAAAATTATATTACATAAAAGAAAAAACATTTTTTATTTTTATTTCTCTAAAAGTTAATTGTTGGATTGAGAAATATTAGCTCTACAAAACTACTTCTAGCAAAGATGGTAACCTGAATTTTATCCTTGATTGAAGGAGACTTTTCAACCTTCAATACCACTTGTTAGTACTATCAAAATACATCTATAACTCAATTTTATGACCTTAGTTACATGCTTTTACATCATCTTTTTATCATAGAATTATCCATGACCTTTGCTAATCCAAAGGTATTGTTCACAGCTTAGTGAAGAGAAGGTGTGAGCTTCTATATTTTAACAACTTCCCTCAAGTTTAGTAGTATATCTAAATACAATCTCAATATATGAAATGAAGAAGGAGATCCAAAAAGCTAAGCAATGATAGAAAGACTTTGAAGCCTTGCATGATGATCCTTCCCATTCTCCATACATATAACCATGTGGGCAAGTAGCTTAACCACTTGGAGTACATTGGGTAGGATAGTTCAATCATCATGGGCTAGGAACTCATAGCCAAAAGTGGGTAGGCTAATGATGATGTGGCAAAGAACTCAAGTGGGCTTACTTTAGTTAGTTCCACAACTCTTCTTTGATGTGAAGAGAAGAGGGTGATGGGCAAGAGATGGAGATGTAGAGAAGAGAATCTTTCAAACAACCATAGCTATTCAAAGAACTCTTAGAGCATACCTTTGAATTGATGTGGAAAATACTAAGCAAATTCTACTAGAAATGATGATTTTGATCTGATAACTTCTCTCTCTTCTTCTCCTCTACAAGATCAAAGGTGTAAAAATCCACTTGCTCTCTCTCAAATCTTCTTTGATGTCTCTTCCTTTCTTACCCTAATAATCCACATAGATAGGTGGTATTCTTTCTCTCTTCCCCTACAAAGTGTGGGTAGATCCTCTAGTCTAATGGATTGTGGCAAGATCTGTTGCGATTATGGCTACCTTTTCTTCAATCATGATTTTTTTCCCCTTCTCCAAAATGAGTATGGGTGGGCTTCTAAGGAGTATGGCTACCTCTTCTGAGTTGTGGGCTGTTGATTATATATATAGGCTTCTCAAATGAGTGTCTTGGAAGATAATTTGCACATGCAAGGCTTGTAGTAAGTCATGGCTAGTTCATTTTTTGTCATGAGCTCATTTTGAACCAATTGAGGGCTACTTTGTAGCCAACATGCATGCTATATTTTGCCAAGTGTTCAATGTGCCAAGTTTGAGTGCAATCATGAACTCTTCAAGAGTCATGAAGTATTATTAGAGTCATATGCTAGGCATGCAATACTAGGCAATAGATTGTGGGTTAGATTATGAGTCATGTCCTAAAGTAAGTAAGTTTGGCAGATTCATGGCAGTCATTGGGTGATGATTGAGGACTTGGGGTAATCTAGAAGGATCATTGTAAACCATGTAGGTTTTCTCTCTAGTAGGGTACCATTAATGAGCATTGTGGACTACTTGTGTGCTTTCTCTTATTTGTTGGTAGCTTTTCCTTTAGGCCATAAGAAGCACAAGTGCATTTCTATTATGGTTGTGGGCAACCTAGAGGGAGTGGATAATGTGTTTTTCATGAGTCGTGGGAAGTTTGAGATGGTCATGGGGTGGCATCAAGGATTCATGTGCTATTTTTGAATTGTTATGACCTATTGGCATGGGAGTGCATGGTGTTAAGAATAGCATGGTGGGGGGATTGCTTGAGCTATTGCACCAAATACACACTATACACATAAGAGGAATCCCACTTAAGAATACAAGAAGAGAGAAGAGACCAAAACATTTCTTATTGGTTTCTTCTTCTTCTTGCACACCAATGCAATGTACACAAAATGTACACAAATTATAGATAAGATACAACATAAAGGAAAGTGACCTACTAAGTCAAACAATGTATAACTGTCTATAATAATCGATTAAAGCTATAACTATGCTAGCTATAGATAGGTGCAACAACCTAAATATAATAAGTGATAAGTTAGTGGCCATGTGATGATCATAATGACTACCAATGTGCTAAGTGTAGATGTGCAAACCCATTTAGCCATGTGGTCCATCATCAATGTCCGAATGTCTCTTCATAATCTATGTCATATGTTTGAGCATAGCCTTTTGCAACCAACCTAGCCTTATCTACTAACCAATTGATCTACATTATGCTTGATTTTGTAAACCCACTTACAACCAATAGCTTTCTTTCCCTTAGGCAAGGGTACCAAATCCCAAGTCTTATTGGCTTCTAATGCATCCACCTCCTCATCCATTACTGTATCCCAATGAGCATGACCAACAGCATCATTAAAACAAGTGGGCTCAACATCCTCAACTATCTTCACCATATAAGCATAACGGTGAGCTGCATAACCTTCAAAACCAAATCTTTTAACAGGGTATCTGACTTTCCTAGACCTATGTACCATTGGATCAGTCAATGGAGCCTTTACATTACTATGTGCTCTTTGTGCACCTGGTGTCTTGACTAAAAAAATACCAAGTTCATCATCCAAACTCTCTGAACCACTAGAATCTCCATCAAATACCAAATGACTAGTAGATGCATCATTACTATCCAACACTTTCTTCTTTCCTTTGTCTTTACTTTCAACACTTATAGATCCACCTAAAGATGTGGGGCTACTCCTGTCTCCCAAACCAAGGGCTAATTGTAGGTATAATACCCAATGATGTTTCTAGTCCACTAAGGCTCCGTGATTCTGGCTTTTCTTTTTTCACATAACTGTCATGATCATTATCATCATCTAATACATCACTAGTAGATACATACCAACTGCTCATCTCATCAAAAATAATATCCATGCTCACTTTGAACTCACCTGTGATACGCTTATAGCAACAACACCCTTTCTTCTCTAAAGAGTATCTAATAAAAATACTTTTTCATCCTTTGGGTCAAGCTTCTTTTGCAACTCATCTAGCACATGAACATATATAATATAGACAACCCCTTTCAAGTGTGACACATCGAGCTTCTTGCTTGTAGAACATTCTTCAAGGGTCATCCCATGAACTACAGCTACTATGGGAGTCCTATTCATAATATAGACAGTCGTATGAATAGCTTCATACCAAAAATGTTTTGGTATATTCTTTTCAGCAACCATCAATGCTTGTGCAACTTCTACAATATGCATGTTTTTTCTTTTGGCAACCCATTTTGCTATGGGGTATACCTACATGTAAGCTATCTCTTTATCCCATGAGACCTCAAGAAGCAACTAAACTCATTAGAGAGGTACTCTCCCCTTCCATCTAATCTCAAGCACTTAACTTTCAATCATGTTTTTGTTTCAACAATCACCTTGAAATATTTGAAGTGCTCAAATATATCACTCTTTTCCTTCATGAAATATACCCATAGCTTCCTTAAACAATCATCAATAAATGTAACAAAGTATTTGCTGCCACTAAGAGATATATTTTGTGTAGGCTCCCAAACATCTGTATGCACAATATCAAGTATAATTTTGCTCATATTTCTATCATGCAAAAAGGGTTGTCTTGTTTGCTTACCAAACTAGCATGCTTCACACACTTTATGAAATTTTGCAACTCTAAAAGCAGGCAACCTTGTAACTAATCCTTTGGAAAGCATTAATTTCAACATTTGCACATTTGCAAGCCCAATATGTTTATGCCATATTTCAATGTTTGCAACTAGTCCTTTTCCTTTAGCATACATTGCAGCATTCATTGTAAGAATTCTAGCATCTAAAGTGAGCATGTGGCCGACTCTACTTCCTTTTAAAACCAACCTACACTTACCATTAAAGTCTTCCACAAAATAACCTTTTGCATTAAATTGAACCTACAACCCTTGCTCTACCATTTGGCCAATAAACACTAAATTCTTTGTGATTGATAGCACATGTAATACATCTGACTAACTCTTTGTCTAGCCATCATGCAAGGACAAGGGAACCTTTCCAATGTGTAAAATTGGGTGGCATGAATCATCATCCGTATGCATGAAATCTAGATTTTGTAAGTCCTGCATCTCTCCAAACCATTCAACATGACTGGTCATATAATTAGATGCACATGAATCGACATACCATACATCATCATGTGTCCCCTTTCATGTAACTGCATTCATCATATGCTGCATAATAAGCAAACGCTCATTTTTATCATCATCTGTTGTGAAGACGATGCATAGTTTCCTTACTGTAATTTACCACTGTAGATATCATCCTTCTTAACATAACAATGGGCTACAATATGACATGTTTTGCTACAATAATGGCAAACAATAGTAGGATTTCCAAAACCTCTATTCTTCCATCCATCTCTTCCTCTAGAGCTCCCCTTGCCTCTAAAGTTTCCACAATCTTTTAAAACTTACATTTTACCAAATTGTTGATTTAACATGTTTTTTTGGTTATCACCAACATGTCTCATACCACGGCCTCTTGAAGAGGATCTACCAGATCCTTTTCTTGAACTTAAGTAAAATTCTTGGACTTGTTCACCATTTCTTTCAAATGAGTCCCCATGCATACTGATCTCTTCGGTAATCATGAGAGATACCAACTCATCAAAATTTGGAAATGGCTTCCGTACATATATATAGAAGTGACAAATGATTTCCAAGTCTTCTCATTATTAAGACCACCCAAAGTAGATGAAACCAAATCATCATCATTAGGCATTACATCAATTGTTATTAAAGCATCTACAATGCTCCTCACCTTCAAAACATACTCATTGATAGACATTTTTCATTTCTTCAAGGGATTCAACTCTTGCTTGAGTTGAATCTTTTGTGCCTTTGTATTTACTGAAAAACATATTCTCAAACTTTGTTGAAGTTGGATGTGAAGTTTATGCATTCCTAATATGTCCCAACATAGTATTATCAATGACTGCAAATAGCCAATACATCACCTTTTTGCATTCCATTATTTCCACATCTATAATTCATTTGCAATTGTAGGGATACTCAGCTTTGGCTCATTTTCTTCACCTAAAACAAACTTATAAAAGGCCCATTCCAATGCGGAAGTTCATCATACGAAACTTTCATGAAAAGTAGTTACTATTGTCTAGCTTCTCAATGGTGGATTTTCCATTGTTCTCTGCTATTACCACAAAAATGGTATAGAACAGCAAGCAAGTCTTCTGTAATCTTTCACAACAAGTGCACACAGTAATTCATCAAGCAACCTTTTTCACTAATTGCTCAATAGCACATGTAATCTACAATCTATTTGTAGATAAAATTTACGTTTACTTCCTGGAAAACGCCTCAAAAATTACAAATTCGAAATCTACAACCTATGCACCCACTTTCAATCGATACAACCAAAATTATAATATATCCTAAAACTATTATTTGCAATCTTGTGGCTCTAAAACAAGGCTCGAAAAGGTCTCAAATGCCCAAAAAAACAATGGTAATTTTCTAAAGGGCTTAATATGCAAAATATACAATTGCTCTGCTTGCACATCAAATCTCATAGCAATCTGAGACTTTCACTCTACCCTGCTTATGGTGCCTCCATAAGTACTATCCAAGAGAAAGAGTGGAAGAATGGGAAAGCTTCCATTGCTTACTTACTCGAATCCTTGTTTTTTCTCCTTCACTTCAGCCTTCAAACTCAGCCTCTCCCAATTAGTAGCACTGCTCTGATACCATATCAAGAATCACATGGTGAGGGGACTTAATTGAGCTACTACGTCGAACACACACCATACACATAAGAGAAAGCTCAATTAAGAACACAAAAAGAGAGATGGAGGCCAAAAAAAAATCTTGATGGTTTCTTCTTCTTCTTCCACACCCAATACAATGTAGACAAAGTATAGATAAGATACATCATAAAGGAAAAGTGGCCTACTAAGTCAAACAGGGCATATTTGACTATACTAATCGACTAGCGCTATAATTATACCAGCTATAGATAGATGTAATAACCTAAATATAATAAGTGATAATTTAGTGGCCATATGAGAATCATAATGACCATCGACATACTAAGTGTAGATGTATAGACCCATCTAGCTAGGCACTCCATTATCAATGTCTGCACGTATTGAGCTTGCCATCTCAACACATGGAGCCCTTGAGGCCTTTTCAAAGCATATGGCAACCCTTAAGTAAGCTAAACAATAAAATCAAGAACAAAAATCATGCTTGTGATGATGCACTATTAACAAAAGGAAAAATTAAGAACATAAAATCATGTTTATGATTATGCACTATTGATAAATCTAGTCGTGAGCTACTCTTTCAGTAAAAGCATCCTAGCTTTTTAGTGTGTAGCCAAAAAGCCAATCTAGAGAAATTTTGGGTCAAGTTATGAGAATCTTGCAGTGATGGATAGTCCAAGTACATGTAGACAAGCAAGCTAACTTTGATTAGTCCAAGTGGGCATAGGCAAGTAAGGTAGCTTGATTTAGTCCAAGTGTGACTGAGAAAGGAGGCTAGACTTTGATTGCCAAGCATGGATTAATTTAAGTGTATAAATAGAAAAACTTAAGGCTCTATATCACATAGTCACAAGCTAAATAGTAGCCTTATCTACCTCTAAATACCTACTCGAACTCTCAAACATTTCAATCATGAAGCACAAATAATCTCATGCAAGAAACCATTAAAACAAGAATGTACAACATTTCTTACACATGAGTATTTCAAGGTATATAAGCGAGAGATTGGTTCCTCACCATTCTATCCCTATTGAGAATGCAATTCCTCTTATCCACTACATGATAATAATACAAGCATCTTAGGTGAATCTAATTTTTTAATATTAGAAGAAAACCAAAATATTAGGCTACATGAGATCTCAACAATGGGATGTATGGAGACTCTTATTGTTTCAAAGTGCTCATTGATATGAGTATGACTCAAATTTCTCTCACATAGTTGTCTTGTACTATTTTTTCAAACCATCTAAGCCTCCTCTCTCATTCCTCATGAATAAGATAACTAAGAGATTCAAAGGTGTGGTGGATTGACTGATAATTTTTATGCTGAGAAGTGCTTGAAAATAGCCAAAAATTCCAAATTTTAGGGGAAAAATAGATTTCTCGAAGGCCGCAGTGGCAATCAATACGATTTTAAGCAGCAATGCCCGGAAAAGGCTTAAAAGACCCACTTGAAGACAGTTGATGAATTTTCATAATTATTTGACGTGTCAAACAGGATCGTGGGAGATGCCCGGCAGTGGAGGACTTCAAGACAAATGCCAGGATTTTTTGGACTACAATTTGGGTACTGGATGCAGAAATGGGGTTTTTTGGGCGTGAGCAAGGAGAAGGCGCCATCTTCTTCCCAATGATTGAGATGGGTTATGGGGCCTGTAAGCAACCCCCCTAAACTGATTACATGCCTGAGATACCCTTGATCTTCGCTCTCCATCGCTCCAGACCGTGCGTCAAATGGCTGCCCGGTTGTGGAGATCAAATTTCAATCTTTCTCTCTCCTCCCTCTCTCTCTTGCAAGGGGCAGTTCTTGCATGTGAAGAAGAATGAAGCCCAGTTGGTGAATGCTCGTCCAGCGTGGTACCAGATTGCTTCCAAACGAAAGGTGGCCTGAAGATGGCAGTGTGAAGGTGGGCTAAGCATCAAAGGAGGCCTGGTTTGCAAACCCACAACAAGTTTCAAAACCCGAGATAATAAAAAAATACACGGTAATGACATTTTTACAAAGAAAATGGCTCTTTTTCCGCATTTGACGATGTTAGCAATGTTCATATGGGCTGAAATTTTATGGACATGTTTGCTACTGTTTTTACTCTTTCATAATAAAAAACTCAGAAAATATACACTTAAAGTGTGGAAAATAAATGGGAAAAACCGGAAAAGCATGGTTTTAGAGTGAAAATGGGATTTTTGGGCTTAAAATCGGAAAAGTATGAAACAAAACACCAATAAGATCTACATGTTTTCTGTTTAAGGACTCAAGAGCCATAGCTCTAAAATAATGCTAATTTTCTTCCATTTTTATTGATAATAAATAAGAAAAAATAAGAAAAAATAGGAAAATTTGCTTGTTAAAAGTGAAAAATTTAGGGAACGAACGAGGAAAATTATGAAAAATTATGGATGTGTTTTTGAGTGTATAACAAGGATAAACCATGAGGGTTTGCCTCAGGTTATCCCCATTTATATGTTTTTGTGAGTATTTAGTGCTTATTTCGTACAAAATACACATGAAATCACCCCTTTACCTATGCAACGAGGCAAAACCTTAAACGATAGGGGGGAGGAAAGTTTGAGTGCTAAAATATAATATAAAATCTGATGTATTTGTTGCATTATTCATATAGAATGATGTTAAGTTAAATAAAGGAAAGTACAGCACGAGTGTAAGGCTCGGTGTCTTCTCTCTCGCAGCAATTATACGTTAGTGTATGGAAACATGAAAAGAATGGATTTGCACAATGCATGAGGCTGTTTTTCAATTGTTTGAGCACTCAATCATATAAACATTTGCATCAAGCATCATTAAATGGTATCAATTACAAGCTCTTGGATGCATAGCACTTGGTTTCTTTAGGACTTGACCCACGTAGAGAGAGTGAGCAACCTAGCTGTAGGTCTAGATGGTGGGTCAAAGGGGTTGGATAAGTGAGGATAAGTACATTCCTGAAACATTAAATATATTGGCACTAAGAGTGGAGTTTGTTTCGAATGTGTCTATGTGTGGAAGCAGCACATCGAGGGGCCAATCCCCAAGATGTAGGAGAGCTGCAGTAGAGCCACGGCAATCAGCCCCGGTGGGGTGCCCCTGTGTGTGTAATCTATGGTATTTATTGCCGATATATATATAATATCCCTCTGAGGAGATGGGAAAAGGAAACATCCTTGGATTATAGACTATAAAGATGCAGTGATTAGTGTTTAGGATAGTGTATCCCTCGATAGACGCTCCTAGCCCGCGAGGCCGTGAGGTGGGGTTGTCTATTAAGGGCATGAGGTCCGGCTAGTGCCTTAGCCAATGCCGGCCCATTTTAGGTCTCATCATGGATTTACCTACTTCCCTTCTTCAATTTGTAGTGCAAAAATCATAAGTGGATTATTGGTGATCTCATGATTCATGTATAGCTCCTCAAGCTACCATCACTCCTCCTTTTTATTCAGACCATTTTAGCTCCAATGTTGAGAGAAGAAGATAGATAAGAAGAGGGAGCAAAAGAGGATGGAGAAGAGCTTCTTTGAATCAATTCATAACTCTCTCCCTCACACACAACCTCTCACTCAAGCTCTTACCCTTCAAGCTCTTGTAGCAAGAGGAAGAAAAGAGATGGAAGCAAGGAATAAGTGAACTTCATCCTCACTTGGTCTCTTACTCAACTCTCTCCCTCACTCTCAATCAATGGTTGCCACAAGTTTAACAAACAAGAAGATAGAAAAGTGAAAACTCAAAAATCTGCACATAGAAGAATGAGAGTTCTATTCACTTTTACACATTGTATACATTAGTGTTAGGGTTTCTATTTTAGGTTGGGCACCCTCCACCTTTTCCACTTGACTTTTGACCTAGTCCTCCTCCTTTTGCATGCACTTTAACCTTTTTGGACATGGTTTAGAAAGAAGTAAATAGCAATTTCCCCTAACTCTTGCTTCGGTTGGAGCTCTTCTCATGTAACCTTGCAAATTATTACAATTTTCATGGGGAGGTAGCCTAGAAGGTGTTGCTTGTGCATCTCGTAGATGAATGGCGCCTAAAATTAAAAATTTAAGATCCTCAAATGTTATATAAATTTACACAATAATTTATATCACTCTTGATTAGTCATATTTCACTTTGACTCGAGCTTCCAATTTGTCTTTAGCAACTTGTCTTCTAAGGGTCAACAATGTTTCATTAATTGTGGCCATAAAAGTTATGGCTTTACATCATGTTGGTGCTGTAAGATGCTATGGTTGTATCTATGAGATTTTTCTATGTGAGCAATGCCCTTATTTCATTATTATTTTGTCTTAAGGTGTGTGATGTTCTCAATGGCTACTCAGGTGTATGGTTGGAAATTTCTTTGTATGTATATCACTATAAAACTTGGAATCTAGAATTGTAGTCTTTGACACTATCTTCTTTGATTATTCCTCTAGAACAGGTTCAATCTTGGGCTCTTCTTGGATTCCTAATATGTTGGGGGTATGAAGGGTTGGACACATTGGGAATCCACAATGAATGATTGCCTTGATAGTATCCATGTGCCTTAAAAGAGCCTCAGTCACCTATTAGGGCGAGGTACACAACCATCAGTGGTGCCTCCTTTTTCAATAGATTTAAATACTATACTTACATCTAATAGCCTTTGGGAGGGGAGCTGAGGTATGATCAATGTCGACTTTGATTCATATTTAATCCTCCACTAGTAATTGGTGGTCTATTTGGTTTGTTTCGTAGGATTGGACTTATTAATTGGTTGCAATTTTTTCTCTTATGCATGGATTAACTCTGTAGTTCTAAGAGGATATTTTAAAGAGCAACATTTGAGTCATTTTATGATATGAGGGTGTGATTTTGCAATTTTAAAGCCCAACAATGAATATTAAAGACTCGTATGAAGTTTTTTTTGGAAGGCATCCAAGACATAATTCATGGTGCATTTCAAAGGCAAAGGCATGACACATTGCAAAGTTAATGTTGTGGGAAGCACAGCAATGGTCAAACTTATGTCCCACATTAAAATAATATATTTCAACCCACAAATTTCATCTAAAGTAATTTAGTTTGAGGGAAAATTTATAGGAGGACAACTTTTAAGGGGAATGGAACAATTTGAAGGGGTGTATGGACCAAGATACGAAATGATTTAATGATTGTAAATAGTATTTTGAGAAAGAAAAGTCAAAAGCACAAGTGCTAGACATTATTTTTTTAAGGGTATTATTCTTCAAAGTTTTAGGTATTATTTTTGGGCACTTGCCTTATTTGTTGTACTTTAGGGGCACATCAGACTATTATGCTTGTATTATTTTGTGAGAGTCGGACTCTCAAACCCATGCACATTGTATTTATTACCCCTACTTGTATTTTTCATATCCACAACTATTATGTGGGTTGCACATATGGTTTGTGACCAAAACAGCATAGGCTAGATCTATTTAGGTTAAGAAAAAGAATGACTAGACTAGATCCCACAAAATAGGTAGGACGCTCAAAAGAGGGTGCAAAAGAGAGAGGAGAAGATGAGAGGAGTCATGTAGTTTCTTCACCTCATCAAGTGCCATGATTTGGTGATCTCATTGTGCCCAATCTTCACACAATGCCCAACCAAAAGCAAGGTGAAACATAGCATACCAATCAAAAAGCATTTATTTCCTATCCTATTGCATAATTAACTTTTCTTAGACTAAAAATTCACAAAAGCAACAATCACACTCAAATTGAAAAGATAAACTCTTCCTAGTCCTAGGGAAGTCTCGAGTTCAAGAAAAAATAGTAACAACAGATGACAACTCCAACTTATTCTCCTCCTTTCTTTTGTCCAATGGATAGCTATACTTCTCTTACTCCAACAGATCTTCCTCTCAACCTTAATCAACTTAAGCCCACAAAGGTACATCCTCCATACCCTTTTATCTCTCTATCTTAGTCTCATGGAAGCTTCGGCTATGGTAGCCCTAGTGCATGGTGATGGAGATGTCAAGCACTAGCTGTGGGAATAGGATGATTATTATGATGAGGTGGGTGTAGATGGTTGTGGTGAGATGAGGATAGAGATGAAATCAAGATGAGGTTTTGTTGGATGTGAAAGGTAGCTTTATGGTGATGAGGGCAATGTGGATGTCAATGAGCATGAAGCTTCAAAAGTAGGGTCAATGAAGGATGTTTTGGCAAGGTGAAGCTTGATGAGGATGACAAGAGGATGGTGAGAAGATAGGGTAGGATAGGCTATGGACGGTGGGGGAGATGAAGTAAAAGCAACATGTGGTGTGAAGGTGAAGAGTGATAACAAGGTTTGCGCAAGATGGGGAAGCAAGTGATGGCAATGAAGATATGGCTAAGATGTGCCTTGAACATGCTCTAATGAAGGTGGGTGTGGTGAGGGTTTCATAGCTTAATGGCTAAAACAAGAAAGTTATGAAAACTCATGTCACAATGTAATGTGTGGCCAATGGTTCACATCTTATTCATGGTTATCTCCTCCTATTTGCATTCATCCAAAAATAGTATGCATGCAAGCAAACACTTTTCTTTTCTTTTTTGGATTTTGTGCTTTTATGGCAATTCTTCTAGCATTACATGGCATGATTGTCATGAGGATCAGTGTGGATTGTATGAATCGTGTATCCTTCATGGTCATGAAGGTAACGTAAGTGGATTTTGTGTGTAGGTCATGTGTTCATTGCTTGATTAAAAGATGAAGGAGGTGGGAGTGTGAATGGTAGGGTGGCAAGCTATTATAATGGCTACCAATGTGATCATGGCATGCCAATGTGAGGATAAAAGGAAAAGAGAAAGAGAACACTACCTTAGACTATCACACACATAGAAACCCTCAATCCAACGTAAGATCCCTGGCCCATGAAGAAAATAGAGATATAATAATACTAGTGTATAAAACACAAGACACAAAAAACAACTAAAACACCCTTTTAGCTCACAGTAAGGCATCGCATCACACTTTAGTACCCAAATCTTTGTGTTGGATTTTGGAACCCGTTTTTGAAGCACAAAAGGGGTCAAGAAGTGTAAAAGACCAATTTTTCATGGAAAATTGAACAGTGGAAGATAGTCAAGCTAGAATTTTCCTGGATGGATTTCGACCCCAAGAACCCAACGCAAGTCTCCGTTTGTCGAGATCAGAGGTCGTTTGGCCCCCATTTAATCCTTACAGGGTTTAGCATTCTAAAGCATCTATGTGATTAGGGAACCGAAAAGTGCGCAATAGAGGCCAAGTTGATAGATTTCAATGCCATGAAGTCACCTATCTAGTTGGGGATCTCAATTCCAAGGACGTTTGCACTCTCAACAGAGGCAAAATCACTTACCGAGCAATGTGAACATGAGAGATGTGAACTAGTTATTTTAATAAGGTTTTAAAACTTAAAAATTTGAAAAAAATGTGACGATTGGGAGCAGGGGGCCTAATTTTTTTGCACCCCATTGATTTGATGGATTTGGTCGTTCTGCACCCATGGGAATCATCAGGCTATAGGAGTCCTCACCTAGTAGGAGCTCCTAGTTGAGTTGTCCTTAGTTAGGTAAGTAGTTCAGACCACCACTGAGGATGACCTCTTTGATGGTTCTTGTTAGCTTGGTTGTGTTGGCGCACTTGGTTAGTGACTAGCTTTCGATTTGCTGTCAGATTATGCTAGACCTACTCCTCGTGGATTTCATGCCTTGGTTTTGACAAGGGGGTAGGGTAAGAGATGTGATGTGTTTTGTTATGTATCTATTTTGTATCAGCTTGATGCTCTTTGTGGTTGTGTTTATGTGCAGATTCGTTCGTGGGATTCGACGGGCTAAGTCGCCCTATCCCATGTTCGCCAATGAGAGCTAGATTTTAGGACCCGATTTGGACCCGTTCTTAAAGCGTTGAAGCTCGTTTTGGAGCCGGAAAGTACCTGAGAGGTGTTAAAGAGCCAATTTTCATGAAAAATCAAACGGTGGCAGATGGCCGAGCTAGAGTTTTCCTAGATGCATTTTGACATCAGGAATCCAACACGTCTCGATTCATCAATTGGAGGTCATTTGACCCTCCATTTAATCCCCACAAAAGGTTCGGCGTTATAAAGCAGCCACCAGATCGGAAAGCCATAAAATGCATGGGACAGGCTAGCTTGATGGAATTCGATGCCATGAAGCCGCTTGTCCAATCGGATTACAAATCGGAGTTCGTTTGGGCCTTCAAAAATGAAAAATCCACTTGTGGGACAGCGTAAACACAAAAAGATAAACCGGTTATTTTAATGTTTTAAACCTTAGGCTTAATAAAAGCGTTGAAACTAATGCAAAAATTGTCGAACAAAGGGAAGCGTCAATGCGCCTCCTCATTTTTGCTAATTGCCTCTCCTATTCAAACCTGTTTGGAGAGAGAAAGGGAGATTCTCAATCAAGGCAGGGAGAGAAACAAGATGGCTGCAAGCTTACCCGTTTTAATGGAGGATTTAAAAATCTCATTTTTTAGTCTTTCTCTCTCCTCCCTCTCTCTCTTGCAAGGGGCAGTTCCTACATGTGAAGAAGAATGAAGCTCAGTGGTGAATGCTCGTTCGGCCTGGTACCGAATTGCTTCCAAACCGAAGGTGGGCTGAAGATGGCAGTGTGGAGGCGGGTTGAGCATCAAACAGGCCCTGGTTTGTAGACCCGCAACTAGTTTCAAAACCCGAAATAATGAAAAATACACGGTAATGACATTTTTACAAAGAAAATGCTTTTTTTTTCGCATTTGATGAGGTTAGCAATGTTCATATGGGCTGAAAATTGATGGACATGTTTTTTGCTGCTGGTTTTAGTCTTTCATAATTAAAAAACTCAAAAAATATACACTTAAAAATGTGGAAAATAAATGAAAAAACTCCAAAAAGCATGGTTTTTAGAGTAAAAATGGGGTTTTTGGGCTTAAAATGGAAAAATCATGAAACAAAACACTAATAAAATCTACATGTTTGCTGTTAAAGACTCAAGAGCCACAGCTCTGAAATAGTACTAATTATTTTCTATTTTTATTGATCAAAAATAAGGAAAATTAGGAAAAATGCTCTTTAAAAGGGGGAAAAATAGGGAACGGACGAGAAAAAATATGGAAAATTATGGATGTGCCTGTGAGTGTATAACGAGGATAAAGCATGAGGGTTTGCCTCAGGCTATCCCCATTTATATATTTTTGTGAGTATTTAGTGGTTATTTTGTGCGAAATACACATGAAATTACGCTTTTACCTATCACCACAAGCAAAACTTTAAACTGTAGGGAGAGAGAGGAGTTTGAGCGTTGAAATATGATATAAAATCTGATGTATTTACTGCATTATTCATATAGGATGACGTTAAGTTAAATAAAGGGAAGTACACCACCAGTGTAAGACTCGATGTCTTCTCTCATTACAGCAATCATGCGTTAGTGTATGGAAACATGAAAAGAATGGATTTGCACAATGCACGAGGCTATTTTCAATTATTTGAGCACTTAATCATATACACATTTGCATCAAGCATCGTTAAATGGTATCAATTACAAGCTCCTGGATGCATAACACTTGGTTTCTTTAGGACTTGACCCATGATGGGACCTGAAATGGACAGGCACTGGCTATGGCACTAGCCGGACCTCATGCTCATAACAAACAAACACGCCCTCACGGCCTCGCGGACCAGGAGCGTCTATCTAATGCTAAACGACAAACTGCCCTAAAGCCTAATTCATGCGTTTATAGTTTCATCGTTTTCTAGTCCAACGTTTCCCTTTCTATAAACTCCTCAAAGAGAGAATCCATACACATTGGCACTAAATACCACGATAACATACATGGAGGCAACCTCTTGATAGAAACACCGCGGCCCCACTGCAACACTCCTATATCGCAGGGATTGGCCCCTTGATGCGCTGCTCAACATATAAAACAATCGCACACAAACTCCTCTCTTTTATATTTCTCGTATTTCCAGGAGATATACCATGTGTCCTTACTTAACAATCTCTTAGGAAACCGACCCTCTATCCTACGGCAAGGGATAACCTTATACTCTCAATCGTGGGTCAAATTCCTAAGAAAACAATTGCTATTCAGTCCAGGAGCTTTTCTGTTGATACCATAAACTATGCATAGTGCATAATGTGAACGGTTTAGTACACAAACAGAAGAAAATCAGCATTGTGCATCGTGTGAAACTAATCTTTTCATGATTTCCATGCTAACGTTTATGTTATGAGAAAAGACACCGAGCCTTACGCTCATGCTTCCTTTCCCTTTATTTTAAAACAACGTCCTATAGGCATGATGCAACACATAAATCAGATTTTAATTTATATTTTGATGCTCAACCTCCCCTCTTACCCTACAGTTTAATGTTTTGCATTCGTTGATAGGTGAAAGAGTCATTTTATGTGTATTTCCTTATAAAGAAAGCAATAAACATGAACAGAAACATAGAAATGAGGGTAAACCGAGGCCAACCTCCTGCTTTACCTTCATTATACGTTGCACAAACACACATGTAATTTTTTGGAATTTTTCTTTTACCGTTTCCTAATTTTCTCCCATTTAAAACCCATTTTCCATCATTTTTTGGTATTTTTTTCAATAAAAAATAACTAAAAATTAAGATTGATTGTAGGATGTGGCCCTTAGGTTTCTTGACAGCAAAATTTCATGTTTTTGTAGGTATTATGTCTCATATTTTCCATTTATTTTGCAAAAACCCCCCATTTTACTATTTAAACGCGTGTTTTACGGGTTTTATAACATTAATTTCAGCCATATCACTTATGATTTTCTGATTTTCAAATTATAAACTATTAAAACTCATAGAAAACAACATCATAATGCATAATCAGCCCATGGGAACAATGTTTCATCAATCAAATAGCATAAAAACTCATTTTTCTTCATAAAATTTTGAATTACCGCTTAGGCTCCGTGTCTCGGGATCTCGATTTTGGTGCGATACTGCGGGTCAACCCACATTCAATGTCCAGCATCTTCACAATCAGCAATCTTCATGTCTACATCAATCCGAAAGCAATCCGGTCCCAACCGGACAAGCTTTCCTTCACCATTCTTCATTTTCCTCTTGTACACAAGAACAGCCCCTTAGGGAAGAGAGAGGGAGGAGAGAGAAAGACTAGATTTCCATCTCTTCATTCAGGCCATCATTGCTTGGGTGAAGACAAGCGAAATGATCAGCAAGGGAAGGAGTAGTTAAGCCCCATGATCAATTGGGTAGGTTGTTTATAGGCAAGCATCTCCATCTCCATCATCCATAGCGCATTTTTCGGCCATTGTTGATCACGACATGCTCCCACATTCTCTCTCCACGTTTTTTGCTTCATTCTTGGTTTAAAAAAAATTTTGGGTGGGGGGGGGCGGTCCAAGGCTCCAAAGGGCACCCCTTTTGGTACTCTCAAATGTCCACCTCTTCATAACTTGCCCATTTTGTGGCCATTTCCCCGTCTGGCATCCAATTCGAGCTCTGAAAAATCTTGGGCATCCGGCTTGGCATCCCGCATTGAGTAGCAACTCCTGACAACCCGCACGGCAGTCTAAAAAATTATCAAAAATCCACAAGTGTCGATCGAGCATCTTTCAAGAGTCGTATTTCACTTGGTGCTTAAAATCATCCTAGCTGGAGCCGCTGCCTTCGATGTTGAATATTTTTCCCCTAGATTCTAGATTTTTTGGCAAATTTTAGACACATCCCGGGCTCAAAACTCCGCTCTCATTGGCGACCACGAGATAGGGTGACTCCTACTAGGCGAGGACTCCTATAACCTGATCAAGAAGTATTTTCTTCTAACACATTTCTTCTTTTAGGTCTTTATTTTTCCCATACTCGAGCATGTAAAAAGGAGGGAGCTGAGCGTAGTGACCTAAGGAGAACAGGGCATCGGCCTCAGGTCGTGTCTCGGTACCCAAGAACCTACCAAGCCCTCGTAAGGCGATACTAAATCATTTTCTGACGCTCACTTTTATTTTCGCTCTAACCTTCCTTACTTTCTTCTTTTCCAGCAAGACGCCACACCTAGGAAGACAAGGCATCGCCCCCGTGTTTGACTCGTCCCCAGAAACCTACCAGGCCTCCACTAGGCGATGATCAACTGCTTATAAATTTTCCTTTTTTTTCTTTTCTATTTTTATAGGGAGTTAGAATCCCTTTTTACACACCTTTGTATATATTTATTTTCTTTTGAGATATTCAGGGTTTTTGTCTATCATTATCATTTTTTCTTCCAGCAGGCTTCTCTAACTGCCTCACAACTAACAAGAACTCCTAGAACGGCTACCTAGCAAGCTAGCAGAATAGGGTCACTAGGACTACCTTCTAAAACAGGTATTTCGGTGCCTGGCAATGTCTTTACAGGAGGCAACGACTACTCAGACCTCCCTTAGACAAGCCTAACCTAAACCTGGGACTTGATGCCGAGGACGCCGGTCCCCAACAAGAAAAGAAAATCCCCTACAAGTACACAGACACATATAGCATAAAAACACGGTACTTATAAAGGAGAGATATCACCTGGATAGGGCCATGAGAAGCTTTCGTGCAACAAAGGCTCCTTCCAAGCTCGTCTTCAAACCTGTCTAGCACAGAACTAAAACAAGAAACCATTAACCACACCTACACTAAACAGACAACTAGCCCTCTTGGCCTAACGAAATAAAGCACTTCCTCTAAACAAACTGAGCGGCCCTCTTGGGCTAACAAAATTTGGACATAATATCCAAAGCAGCTAGCCTTCCTAGCTTAAAACTAGATAGGTCATTTTAGTCCACGTAATATTAATGTCCCTGGTATATACATCACACCCTATCAGACTACCCAGGGTGCCAAAGATAGCATATTATAGGTCGACTAGCCCCATGCTACTCATGCCAGTTAGCTAAAAGCTTGATCTTGTATTTTTTTTTAGCTTAGGTTTTTTGTAGAGCTACAAGTCCAAGCCTTTCCACAAATACCTCATCAATAAGGCCGATCCCTTCTTGGGCACTATGAGCTGAATGAACGGCCTCCATGGGCTCGCATGTCCCACATTTACTATCATCCGAATAAACTACTCGTTCAAGCGACTGAGTGGCTCCTTCAGGAGAAAGATCATAACTTTGTACTCATTCAAACCTCTCCTATTTGGGTTTTCACATAAGTCAATGCTGCGACCCAAACTAGGTAGAGCTTCAAGCCTAAGCACATCACATGGGTGTATCCCAAGGCAGTGTATATTGTCAGATGTATATCCAGTCTTATCCTCTTGGGGATTCGACAATATATATCCAGATGGGCTCCTTGGCCTTGCATCCGACACTCCTGCCATACTTTTGGAGATTTTGGGTCTCCAAACCCATCTCACATTTCCCTTAATATTCTTGCATTCCCTCAATTTGCTGCACTGGTCTAACGAACTCAATGCAAACTTATCCTTATGGCCAAATGGCCTCATATCCTTATGACCTTTGTGAAGCATAGGTAGACTTTTAGCATTTTGCATCCTCTTTACAAAAAATGCATTTACTTGTTTACGTCCACACTACGAATTTTTCCCCATAAGAACCATGCTTTCACTGAAGGGAACAACATCCACCCGGAAGCATGATTCCAACACCAAAGGTCTCTCAAGAGCCTTACTAGCAACAAAATTAGAACCACACACAGAATGCTTATCAGCACTCATAGACCCATTGGTTCTATCCATGTTTCCATCACAACTACCTCTCGTGGAAGTGTTTCAAGCCCTAATGGGACTTACATGACTTGGAACCTGTTCACTGAGGGGCATGTCATTACTACTCACAAGATGGCCATTTTCTGCTTTGAGATTTTGGCCACCAAGGTTCCCCTCATAGGTTGCCTTGGTATCAACAAGTGAGCTGTCTTCTTGCAGAAATGGTTGGAAGCTAGGATGCACTTGTACTGAGCGGGGAAAACTCCAAAAGTTTTCCCAACATCTCTGAATATGACCCTCATAATCAATGGCATGCATTTTTTCTTCCCTTAACGACTTAGGATTCCGCAATCCCACTTGGATTTGCGTATTAATCTCTAAGCCATTCAGAAAGAGCTCACATAGCACATCATCTGATAGTGCACTGGCTCTTCTTGGCCAAAGCCTAAGAGTACTATCAAAGGCTCTAGCATACTCTTTAACAGAAAGATAAGACTCCTGTCTAAACTGCATAAGCTGCCCTAAGACCTGAATCATAGGGAGCTTCTTTTCATACTCATCTAGAAATCTATCACAAGACTCCTCAAACGATTTGATCAACCCTCTTGGGAGGCTCTAGTACCATTTTCTTACCTCTTCCTTTAGGGTACTTGGGAATACAAGCATCTGATGTATATCGTCGAACCCACTTGCAATGCAAGTTAGGCCATATTCTCTTAAATGAATCATCGGATCCTCATTTGGCAACCCATAAAACACTGGGAGATCCCTATAAAGAGGAGGACATTTGGTTCTCCCCTTTGGGATCAACACCCGGTCATTAAAATCTTCATATTCATCATGATTTGGATCCAGCCTCTTAGGATCTTTAACCTCTTCCATCCCCACCCTTTTCGGTGTAGGGAGATTAATATCCTCATTGACATCCCTTTCTACCAACTCACTGAGTGGTCTAGGGAGTCCTATAAATTTCAACATGTCATTTTGATCCCCTCTTTGAGGGTCTTCCATACCTTTCTCTTTGAAAGTAAAGTTCATAACGGGTTTATATAAGAGCTTTGGGTCCTTATCCAAAGCAGATTTATCATTACCACTTCTTAAAACTTGGGAACCGTGCTTTTTAAGCAACGGTTTTCCCTTTACCGCTAGGGCTTCTAACATCCTTGTGATGCACACTATGTCGTCATGGTAGCCCATTACACGAGATGTTTCAACCACAAGCATATTCCATCGTATATCAGCACTTTCCCATGGCATTATGGCTTTAGCATGATAACTTGTTGATGCCACAACTACCATAGTTTCCAACATGCTTGTTTCATGCTCTCTAGGTCGATGGATGGTTAAACATGATTTCTCTTGGGTAGAGACCACACCAAGGCGAACCTCCACCCATGCCATCGTATTAGAGGATAGGGTAACCACTAATTGGCTACTCTTTTCATCACATAAATTATCTTCTACAGAGGACTCATGCTCTACATAACTAACTAAGTCCATAAGCAAGTTTTGTATGGGGAAAGCCAAGTTTTTCCATCCTTGAAAAAACCCCATTTTATGGATAATTTAGGGTCCCTTTAAACCCTAGATTCAAAAACCGCCACTTATAGGCAGCTCCCGGCAGACGCACCACTGATGGGACCTGAAATGGGTCGGCACTGGCTATGCCACTAGACGTACCTCATGCTCATAATGGACAAACACACCCTCACGGACTCGCGAACTAGGAGCGTCTATCTAATGCTAAAGGACAAACGGCCCTAAAGCCTAATTCATGCATTTATAGTTTCATCGTTTTGTAGTCCAACATTTTCCTTTCTATAAACTCCTCAGAGGGAGAATCCATACACATTGGCACTAAATACCACGATAACATACATGGAGGCAACCTCTCGGTAGAAACACCGCGGCCCCACTGCAACTCTCCTACATCGTAGGGATTGGCCCCTTGATGCGCTGCTCAACATATAAAACAATCGCACACAAACTCCTCTCTTTTATATTTCTCATATTTCTAGGAGATATACCATGTGTCCTTACTTAACAATCTCTTAGGAAACCGACACTCTATCCTACGGCAAGGGATAACCTTACACTCTCAATCGTGGGTCAAATTCCTAAGAAAACAATTGCTATGCAGTCCAGGAGCTTTTCCGTTGATACCATAAACTATGCATAGTGCATAATGTGAACGGTTTAGTGCACAAACAGAAGAAAATCAGCATTGTGCATCATGCGAAACCAATCTTTTCATGATTTCCATGCTAACGTTTATGTAATGAGAAAAGACACCGAGCCTTACGCTCATGCTGCCTTTCCCTTTATTTTAAAACAATGTCCTATAGGCATGATGCAACACATAAATCAGATTTTAATTTATATTTTGACGCTTAACCTCCCCTCTCACCCTACCGTTTAATGTTTTGCATTTGTTGATAGGTGAAAGAGTCATTTTATGTGTATTTTCTTATAAAGAATGCGATAAACATGAACAAAAACATAGAAACGAGGGTAAACCGAGGCCAACCTCGTGCTTTACCTTCATTATACACTGCACAAACACACATGTAATTTTCCGAAATTTTCATTTTACTATTTCCTAATTTTCTCCCATTTAAAACCCATTTTCCACCATTTTTTGGTATTTTTCTTCTATTTTCTTCAATAAAAAATAACTAAAAATTAAGATTGATTGTGAGCTGTGACCCTTAGATTCCTTGACAGCAAAATTTCATATTTTTGTAGGTTTTTATGTCTCATATTTCCCATTTATTTTGCAAAAAATCCCATTTTGCCCCTTAAACGCATGTTTTACGGGTTTTATAACATTAATTTCAGCCATATCACTTATGATTTTCTGATTTTCAGATTATAAACTGTTGAAACTCATAGAAAACAACATCATAATGCATAATCAGCCCATGGGAACAATGTTTCATCAATCAAATAGCATAAAACCTCATTTTTTCTTCAAAAATTTTTGAATTACCACTTAAGCTCCGTGTCTCGGGATCTCGGTTTTGGTGTGCGACTGCGGGTCAGCCCATATTCAATGTCCATCATCTTCACAATCAACAATCTTCATGTCTACATCGATCCAGAAGCAATCCGGTCCCAACTAGACAAGCTTTCCTTCACCATTCTTCATTTTTCTGTTGCACACAAGAACAACCCCTTAGGGGAGAGAAAGGAAGGAGAGAGAAAGACTAGATTTCCATCTCTTCATTCAGGCCATCATTGCTCGGGTAAAGACAAGTGAAATGATCAGCAAGGAAGGAGTAGTTAAGCCCCATGATCGATTGGGTAGGTTGTTTGCAGGCAAGCATCTCCATCCCCATCATCCTGGCGCATTTTTCGGCCGTTGTTGATCATGCCATTCTTCCACATTCTCTCTCCACGTTTTTTGCTTCATTCTTGGTTAAAATTTTTACGAGGGGGGAGGGGGGGTGTGGGGGTGTGGGGGGGGAGGGGGGGTGGTGGTGGATCCAAGGCTCCAAAGGGCACCCCTTTTGGTCCTCTCAAATGTCCACCTCTTCATATCTTGCCCATTTTGTGGCCATTTCCCCGTCCAGCATCCAATTTGAGCTATGAAAAATCCTGGGCATCCATCTTGACATCCCAAATTGACTGGTAACTCTTGACAACCCGCACGGCAATCTGAAAAATTATCAAAAATTCACAACTGTTGCTCGGGCACCTTTTAAGAGTTGTATTTCACTTGGTGCTTAAAATCGTCCTAGCTGGAGCTGCCGCCTTCGATGTTGAATATTTTTTCCCTAAATTCTGGATTTTTTGGCAAATTTTAGACATATCCTAGGCTCAAAACTCCACTCTCAACCCACGTAGAGAGAGTGAGCAACCCGGTTGTAGGTTTAGATGGTGGGTCAAAAGGGGATGCATAAGTAAGGATAAGTGCATTCTTGAAACGTTAAATATATTGGCACTAAGAGAGGAGTTTGTTTCGAATATGTCTATGTGTGGAAGCAGCGCATCGAGGGGCCAATTCCCAAGATGTAGGAGAGCTGCGGTAGGGCCACGGCAATCAGCCGAGGGGGGGTGCCCTTGTGTGTGTAATACATGGCATTTATTGGATATATGTATAACCTCCCTTTGAGGAGACGGGGAAAAGGGAACATCCATTGGACTACAGACTATAAACGCGAAGTGATTAGTCTTTAGGATAGTGTATCCCTCGACAGACGCTCCTGGTCCGCGATGCCGTGAGGTGGGGTTGTTTGTTGAGGGCATGAGGTCTGGCTAGTGCCTTAGCCAATACCGGCCCATTTTAGGTCCCATTAGTGGTGCGTCTGCCAGGAGCTACTATAAGTGGCGGCCTCCGAATCTAGGTTGTAAAGGGACCTAAGTTTATAATATCCATTAGGAGTATGCTAAGCTAACCATAAAATGGAGTTTGTTCAAGGATGGAAAACCTTGGCTTTCCCTATACAAAACTTACTGATAGACTTAGTTATGTAGAGCATGAGTCCTCTACATAAGATAATTTAGGTGATGAGAAGAGTAACGAGTTAGTGGTTACCCCATCCTCTAATGCAATGGCATGGGCTGAGGTTTGCCTTGGTGTGGTCTCTACCCAAGAGAAATCATGTATAACCATCCATCAACAAGTGATTATGCCATGTATATACCGTGTGGTTGTAAAATGATATCCCATGTGGTGGGGCATCGTACCAAAATTTTAAGTATCACAAGGATGTTAGAAGCCCTAGATGTAAAGGGAAAATCGTTGCTTAAAAGACTAAAAATACTATTGGTCTGTCAAATGAAGGGCCAGGAATTGCATGTGGACATGCTTGGATGGATTCCCAAGAGGATGCGACTAAAGGCCATAATGCGACATCTGACAATAGGAACCGCCGCCCTGAGATGCATCTATGTGATGGGTCTAGGCTTGAAGCTCTACCTAGTTTGGGTTGTACCATTGATACATGTAATGGTCCAATTAGAGAAGAGTTGAATGATCATAAATCCATGATTCTCCCTATAGGAGGAGTTACTGGAAAGTTGGGACAAGCGATCCGTTTGAATGACGACCAAGGGGATGAGATATATCAACCTAGTGATGTCATTCATTCAGCTTATAGTACCCAAGAAGAGATGGCCATTATTACTAAGATATCAGTAGAAAGGCTTGGGCTAGTGGTTCTACAAAGAGTGTAGATCAAGCTTTTAGCAGACTCGCATGAGTAGCATGAGGCTAGTCCTCCTATTTTATGCTATCCTTGGTATCCTAATTAGTTTGATAGAATGTGTTGTATATGTCAAGGAGATCATATATTGCATGGATTAGAATGAACTATCCATTTTAGGCTAAGAGGGCCAGCTAGATTGCAATGAAATTTGCTATTTCTTTAGGCCAAGAGGGCCATTTGCTTGTTTGGTGCGAGTACAATTAATGGGATTTTGTTGTCGTGATTGCAACATACAGGTTAACGAAGTTGCTGGAGGGAGCCTTTGCTAGGAAGGAGCTTCTTATGGCCATTCCAAGTGGTTTTGTTCCCTTTTTTTGAGTCTTTTCCCTTAAGCAATTAACGATATATGTGTGTGTAAGGGTTTCTTTCTTTTGTTTGGTGGGGACCGGCAATCGAGGCATGAAGTCCCAGGATTAGGCTCTGTATGTCTGGGGGAGGTCTGAGTAGTCATTGTCTCCTGCAAGGCATTCTCAGGCATTGTAAGACCTGTTTTAGATGGGAGTTCTAGTGACCCTGTTTTCCTGACCTACTAGGCGGCCGTTTTAGGAGTTCCTGTTAGTTGTTACGCAGTTAGGAAAGCCTACT
Source organism: Lygodium microphyllum (assembly GCF_053477565.2). Taxonomy (NCBI): domain Eukaryota; kingdom Viridiplantae; phylum Streptophyta; class Polypodiopsida; order Schizaeales; family Lygodiaceae; genus Lygodium; species Lygodium microphyllum. Next base: position 129,427,382 of record NC_141139.1, on the reverse strand, counting down.
AAAATAATGATGGAAAGAGACAAAACCCTAAATATCTGAAAGACAATATATGAATATACGGAGGTGTGTAAAAAGGGGTTCTAACCCCTATAAAAATAGAAATGGAAAGAAAGAAAAATCTTTGAGATGTTATTTATCGCCTTGCGAAGGCCTGGTAGGTGCCTGGGGACGAGACAAGACCCAGGGCCGATGCCTTGTCTTCCTAGGGGTGGCTTCTAGCATAAAAATAAGAATAAAAGAAGGTTGGAGCGAAAATAAAAGTGAGCGTCAGAAAAGGATTAAGTGTCGCTTTGCGCAGGCTTGGTAGGTCCTTGGATACTGAGACACGACCTAAGGTCGATGCCTTGTTCTCCTTGGGTCACTACGCTCAGCTCCCTCCTTTTTACACGCCCGAGTATGGAAAATAAGATGCTAAAGACCCAATGTGCTAAAAGATAATATTTGTTGATCAGGCTATAGGAGTCCTCACCTAATAGGAGCTCCTAGTTGAGTTGTCCTTAGTTAGGTAAGTACTTCAGACCACCACTGAGGATGACCTCTTTGATGGTTCTTGTTAGCTTGCTGTTGGCGCAGTTGGTTAGTGACTAGCTTTCGACTTGCTGTCAGATTATGCTAGACCTACTCCTCGTGGATTTCATGCCTTACTTTTGACAAGGGGGTAGGGTGAGAGCTGTGATGTGTTGTGTTGTGTATCTATTTTGTATCAGCTTGATGCTCTTTGTGGTTGTGTTTATGTGCAGATTCATTCATGGGATTCAACGGGCTGAGTCGCCCTATCCCGTGGTTGCCAATGAGAGCTAGATTTTAGGACCCGATATTTGGACCCGTTCTTGAAGCGTTGAATCTCGTTTTGGAGCCGAAAAGTGCCCAAGAGATGTTAAAAAGACAATTTTCATGAAAAATCAAACGGTGGCAGATGGCCAAGCTAGAGTTTTCCTAGATGCATTTCGACATTAGAAATCCAACACAAGTATCGATTTGTCAATTGAATGTCATTTGACCCTCCATTTAATCCCCGCAAGGTTCGGCATTATAAAGCAACTACCGGATCGGGAAGCCGTAAAGTGTGTGGGAGAGGCCAGGTTGATGGAGTTCAACGCCACGAAGCCGCCTGTCCAATCGGATTGCAAATCGGAGTTCATTGGGCCTTCAAAATTGAAAAATCCACTTACGAGACACTGTGAACACAAAAAGATGAACCGGTTATTTTAATGTTTTAAACCTTAGGCTTAATAAAAGCGTTGAAACTAATGCAAAAACTGTCGAGCAAAGGGAAGCGTTAATGCGCCTCCTCATTTTTGCTCGTTGCCTCTCCGATTCAAACCCGTTTGGAGAGAGAGAGGGAGATTTTCAATCAAGGCAAGGAGAGGAACAAGATGGTTGCAAGCTTGCCCATTTTAATGGAGGATTTAAAAATCTCATTTTTTAGTCTTTCTCTCTCCTCCCTCTCTCTCCTGCAAGGGGCAATTCCTGCGTGTGAAGAAGAATGAAGCCCGGTTGGTGAATGCTCATCCGGGCATGTTACTGGATTGCTTTTAAACCGAAGGTGGACTAAAGATGGCAGTGTGGAGGTGGCTGAGCATCAAACGGGCCCTAGTTTGCAGACCCGCAACCCCAAAATAATGAAAAATACACGATAATGACATTTTTACAAAGAAGATTGTTTTTTTTTCGCATTTGATAAGGTTAGCAATGTCCATATGGGCTGAAAATTGATGGAAATGTTGTTTGCTACTGGTTTCATAATAAAAAAACTCAAAAAATATACACTTAAAATGTGAAAAATAAATGAAAAAACCCCGAAAAGCATGGTTTTTAGAGTAAAAATGGGATTTTTAAGCTTAAAATGGAAAAAGCATGAAACAAAACACCAATAAAATCTACATGTTTGTTGTTTAAAGACTCAAGAGCCACAACTCTGAAATAATACTAATTTTCTTCCATTTTTGTTGATAAAAAATAAGGAAACATAAGAAAAAATAGGGGAAAATGCTCTTTAAAAGGGAAAAAATAGGGAACGGGTGAGGAAAATTATGGATGTGCCTGTGAGTGTATAATGAGGATAAAGCATGAGGGTTTGCTCAGGTTATTCCCATTTATATATTTTTTTCAGTATTTACTGCTTATTTTATGCAAAATACACATGAAATTACCCTTTTACCTATCACGGCAAGCAAAACTTTAAACGGTAGGGAGAGAGGGGAGTTTGAGCATTGAAATATGATATAAAATCTAATATTTTTGCTGCATTATTCATATAGGATGAAGTTAAGTTAAATAAAGGGAAGTATAGCACGAATGTAAGGCTCGATGTCTTCTCTCATTACAGCAATCATGCGTTAGTGTATGGAAGCATGAAAAGAGTGGATTTGCACAATGCACGAGGCTATTTTTCAATTTTTTGAGCACTTAATCATATACACATTTTCATCAAGCATCGTTAAATGGTATCAATTACAAGCTCATGGATGCATAGCGCTTGGTTTCTTTAAGACTTGACCCACATAGAGAGAGTGAGCAACCCGGCTCTAGGTTTAGACGGTGGGTCAAAAGGGGACGGATAAGTGAGGATAAGTGCATTCTTGGAACGTTAAATATATTAGCACTAAGAGGAGAGTTTGTTTCGAATATGTCTATGTGTGGAAGCAACGCATCGAGGGGCCGATCCCCAAGATGTAGGAGAGCTGCGGTAGGGCCACGGCAATCAGCAGGTGGGGTGCCCTTGTGTGTGTAATATGTTGCATTTATTACCGATATATGTATAACCTCCCTTTGAGGAGATGGGGAAAAGGGAACATCCATTGGACTACAAACTATAAACGCGAAGTGATTATGTTTAGGATAGTGTTATCCCTCGACGGATCCTCCTAGTCCACGAGGCCGTGGGGTAGGGTTGTTTGTTGAGGGCATGAGGTATGGCTAGTGCCTTAGCCAGTGCCGGCCCATTTTAGGTCCCATCACTGATGCTTGAGGTAGATAGGTAGGAAGTGAGGGATTTTGAAGAGGTATTCGATCTCCTTAGCAAGTAAGTCTGTGGTTTTTTGGATTTGAAAAATCATGTTGGAGTAGTGTAGGTATTTGCTTTATGATTTGGATCCATTAGGGTAGGAAAAAACAAAGAAAAAAGAGGAAAAACATGTCAAGATTGTGGGAGAGAAGGAAGGAGTCTCACTTGTAGCTTTCTTGCTTGCACAATGGGGGAATACACACAAAGGTGAAGGCTGAAAACAGTTTTCCTCTTCTTAGTTGTGTAAGCCAAAAAGAACTCTAGTACATAGAAATAGAAGAACCCTATATATGGGTCTCAAACCAAACTCAACTAACTAAGGTGGCATATTAACTGAGCCACGAACTAGAGTAGATAAGGATAGCTGTCATCTAGCTTTTATTCATGGGCGGTGTACCAACCGCATCTGCAACTGACAAGTCGGTGACATAAATGCACAACGGTCACCCTGGCATATCACGAGTGGAGCTTGATATCTCAACACTCCCCCTCGAGCTCAATCCCAATTCCTGTACACCAAGCAGGTCTCTGAACTTGCGCAGCTTCTCTACGCCCAATGCCTTCATAAATATGTCAGCTACCTGATCCTCTGTGCTGACATAAACTAGATCAATAAGACCTAGTAAAACCCTCTCCCGCATATAGTGATAATGCACCTCAATGTGCTTTGTTCTAGCATGATAGACTAGGTTATTTGCCAAGTGTATACTACTCATGTTGTCACAATAAATGACAACTGGCCCATCTGTAGGCTGATGCATATCATAAAGTAGCTTATGCAACCAAGCTACCTCACATGCAGCCATTGATACACCCCTGTACTCAGCCTCCATGCTCGACAAGGCAACTGTAGGCTGTTTCTTGCTGCTCCAAGTGACTGCATCACTCCCAAAAGAGAACACATATCCACTAGTAGATCGTCTATCAGAAATACTACAAGCCCAATCAGCATCAGTGTATCCATGCAGCTGTATCTGAACCCCAGTCTCATAAAATAGTCCATACTGCAATGTGGACTTCACATACATGAGTATGCGTCTAGCCGCATCCAGATGCAGTTTCCTTGAAGCCTACATAAACTGACTTACCAGTCCAACAGCATAGCTCAAATCTGGCCTGGTAATAGTCATATAAATCAAGCTTCCTACTATGCGTCTGTACATAGTAGGGTCTTCCAGAAGCTCACCTGCATCTGCACTCAGCTTCACATTCTGCTCCAAAGGAACTGAAATAGGCTTACAGCCTGTCATCCCATATTTGGACAGCATGTCCAATCCATACTGCCTCTGCAAGAGCTGTATCCCACTTGGTGATCTAATCACCTCAATGCCCAAGAAATAACGCAGCTCTCCCAAATCCTTCATCTCAAACTTTTGCTTCAATAGCATTTTCACATGAAGGATATCTTCATCACTGTCACCTGTCATAATTAAATCATCAACATAAATGACAAGTAGCATAATACCTTTCTCTGTTTTTCTCACATAAAGTGAGAAATCTGCCTTGGAAATCTGAAAGCCAATAGTGACAAGATATTGTCCTATCTTGTCAGACCATGCTCTAGGTGCTTGCTTCAAGCCATACAATGCTTTCTTCAACCTGCAAACAAACTCAGAATGAATAGCATGCACATAACCTGGTGGCTGCTCCATATATACCTCTTCTTGCAAATCACCATGCAAGAAGGCATTCTTTACATCCATCTGATGTAAAGACCATTCCTTTGATGCAGCCATAGCAATGACTGCTCTTACGGTTGCCATCCTTGCAACCGGACTGAATGTTTCTTCATAATCAATGCCATATGTTTGTGCATGCCCCTTGACTACTAATCTTGCCTTGTATCTATTCACAGAACTATCTGCATTGTGCTTCACCTTATAAACCCACTTACAGCTAATTGCATTCTTACCTTTAGGCAAAGGTACCAATTCCCATGTAGCATTTGCTTCCAAGGCATCCATTTCTTCATCCATGGCTTTCTCCCATTTTTCTTTTCCCATGGCTTGCTCAAAAGAAGTGGGTTCTGGTTCCTGTATCACTTTGACCATATATGCATAGTAAATGGCTGTAAATCCATCATATTTCAGCCTATCCACAGGATACCTAGCTCTGGTAGACCTGACCAAAGTAGGTTCACTCCCAGGTGCTCTCAAAACATCCCTGGTCTTCCTTACTCCAGGTGTAACAATAGAAGGAATGCCCAACTCATCATCAATGCTCTGTTCTGAGCCACTGGATTCGCCATCCACATAAGAGTGACCTGCATTCACATCAAACATGGGCTGATCTACCTTCTCTTTTCCTTTTCGCGATACCTGAATACCACTATCTGCATTGCTTTGAGAAGATTCTCCTGATCTCAATCTGCCTATCCATGGTGAAGAATGTGAACCACTGCTAGAGGACGCTCCAGGTCCACTAATATTTTGTGACTGCTGCTGTGAATTCTGTGCAACATTACCATTTTGTGCATCTACATCATCAATCACATTTACTGGTTTATACCAGCTACTCATCTCATCAAAAACAACATCTCTTCTCACTATAAACTTACGAGTAGAAGGGTTATAGCATCTATACCCTTTTTACTGCAAAGAGTAACCAATAAAGAAGCACTTCTCAGCTTTTGGATCCAACTTGGATCTCAACTCATCTGGCACATGTACATAGGCAATGCAACCAAAAAATTTCAAATGAGAAATATCTGGTTTCCTACCAGTATACCTCTCCTCTGGAGTCATCCCATGTATTGCTGCAGTGGGAGTCCTATTCATTATATAGACTGCCGTAGCAACTGCTTCAGCCCAGTAAAAATCTAGCAAGTCTTTTTCGTTGAGCATGGCACGAGATACCTCTCCAATATGCCTGTTTTTCCTTTCTGCAATTCCATTTTGTTGTGGGGTATGACTGTATGAATATTGCTGCTTTATGCCATGCTCCTGCAGGAACCTTGCAAATGCATTTGAGAGGTACTCTCCCCCTCCATCTGACCTTAGACATTTTATTTGCAGGCCTGTTTCTTTTTCAACCATAGCTTTAAGAGTTTTGAAATGCCCAAAAACTTCACTTTTCTTTTTCATAAAATACACCCAAACTTTTCTGCTATAGTCATCAATAAAAGTGACAAAATAATGACAGCCTCCAAGAGATGCAGCTTTAGTAGTCCACACATCAGAGTGGATTAATTCCAATGGCTTCTTACTCTCTTAAACATGTCTAGGAAATGGTTTCCTTGCCTGTTTTCCAAACTGACAGGCTTCACATACCTTGTGCATTTCTACAACCTTGAATTTTGGCAATCCTGCAACAATATTTTGGGCTTGCATTGATTTAAGTCGTTGTACATTAACATAACCAATGCGTTTATGCCAAACATCAATATCTGCAACTACACCGGTCCCATGTGCAAACATTGCTGCACTCAATTCAGGCATGTCTACATCCAACGTAAACATTCTGCCCTTCTTCTTTCCTTTTGCTATCAAGCGACCTTTATTTTTCATATCCTCAACAAAGCATCCATGAGGATTAAATCTGACCTGCAAGCCCTGCTCAACCATTTGACCAACAGAAACCAGATTCTTGGTGATATTCGGGACATGAAATACATCTAACAGGTATTTCTTTTTCCCATCCTGCATAGACAAAGAAATTTATCCAATCTACACAATAGGATGTGCAGTATCATCACCAGTCTCCACAAATCCTGGTTTTTCCATTTTTCTTGCATCCTCCATCCATTCTGCATGACCTGTCATGTGGTTTGATGCACCTGAGTCAACATACCATACATCGTTGCTTTCTTCTGCACTTATCACAGAATTGTTCATGTGCTGCACCATAAACAAATGCTCATTTCTGTCATCACCCTGTCTACTAGAAGATGCATAATTCCCTTGTTGCAATTTTCCATTCATGATGTCATTCTGTTTTTTAAACAGTCCTTAGCCATATGATCCATTTTACCACAGTAGTAGCATTCAACATTGTTGTTTGCATTTTGGCCTCTTGTCCATCCACCACGACCTCTTTGGCTCCCCCTGCCTCTAGAGTTACCACGTCCTCCTCCATAGGCCTGGTTTTCTTGAGTTTGCTGCATATTCTGATTTCTACCACGGCCTCCAAATCGGCCTCCTCTACCTCTGTCTCTATCTCTTCCAGCATTTAAGTAGAAGACAGCTTCTTTTGAAGTTCCTCCTGAAGAAGATGCACCACCATTTCTCTACTCCTCAAAAATTAGAAGAGCAATCAACTCCTCAAAATCAGGAAATCTTTCACGGACGGAAATGGATGTTCAGAACTATGCATAATCCTTTCCTAGACCATTCAAGGTCATAGAAACTAAATCATCATCTTCCACTGGCGACCCAATGGAAGCAAGTGCATTTGCAATCTTCTTCACCTTCATGTGGTAGTCATTGATGCTCATATTTTCTCTTTGCATATTATGCAACTCTTGCTTGAGCTGCATTTTCCTGGCTTGCGTATTTGTGCTATACATTTTTGACAAAGTATCCCATGCCTCCTTTGGCATACTTGCATCTTGAATATGCACAATCATAGAGTCTGAAATGTTGATAGACAGCCAGTACATAACTTTCCTGGCTCTCTCATGCCATGCTTTAAATGCCTGCATTTGCTATTGATTGGGAACATCAGAAAGAACTGGTTCTTCTTCATTTTCTGCAACAAATTTCCAATATCCTTTTTCCATAAGGAAATTCGTCATTCTAAACTTCCATGCTTGGAAGTTGTTCTTGTTAAGATTTTCAGTGACAATCTGTGAAAGAGAGAGTCAGACGCCATTACAGAACACTGCAAAAAATTCTGTCACTGCAGAGAACACAGCTTCAGCCTCACAAGGGCAAATCTGCAAAACTGACGAAAGTGGTATTTAACCACACAGTCACTTCCTAGTGACGATTTTGCATCAACAGGCAACAAGGATGATTTTGTAACTCCCAATGTCTCTGTGCACAGGCATACGATGCAATTTCTACAGTAACTTTTCACCGACTTGTAGAACAGTGGCTGCACAACATAAAACTGGGCCTTTTCCTGAGTGCGTGCAGAAATCTTCTGCCTCCAAAATAGGCCCCGAAATGGCCTCAAATCAAAAAAACAGGGTCGTCGCTTGCTTCACCGCGAAGGGCGTCTCAACCTGAGACAATGCACTCTTGCAATTTCCGGCTGTGCTACCTGCAGAGATCTGCTCCCAAAACAGAAAATGAAAGCAACACTGCTCCTCTTACCAGAACACCGCGAGCTTGGCTTGCTTTCTTGAGCTCCTTACCACGAACAAGGCTCTGATACCATGTCAAGATTGTGGGAGAGAAGGAAGGAGTCTCACTTGTAGCTTTCTTGCTTGCACAATGGGGGAATACACACAAAGGTGGAGGCTGAAAACAGTTTTCCTCTTCTTAGTTGTGTAAGCCAAAAATAACTCTAGTACATAGAAATAGAAGAACCCTATATATGGGTCTCAAACCAAACTCAACTAACTAAGGTGGCATAATAACTAAGCCACAAACTAGAGTAGATAAGGATAGCTGTCATCTAGCTATTATTCATGGGCGGTGTACCAACCGCATCTGCAAAACTGACAAATCAGTGACCTAAATGCACAACGGTCACCCTGGCATATCACGAGTGGAGCTCGATATCTCAACAAAACAAGCATCAGGGTTTTTTGCTATCATAACAGGGCAAAAGGGTTTGATTTATTTGCCAATTTTCATTTTGGAGTTTATTTGCTATTCCAGGTATATACAACTCTTCCCCTCCACCCATAGCTTTGATCTAGAGGTGTGTGCGATAGGCCGTGACCTAAATTGTGTGATTCAAGAAATTTATTATTGTGTCAACCAAAATCGCATCGCATTTGGCTCGTTCGAGTGAGGTGATTTTGGGTCCTAGAATCGGCCCTCAGCCCTCTTCTATTTAGCCATTCAGCCACCACCATTCGGACGCTTAGGTTGAATCAACCATTTAGCCCAACTTACTCAGACACATGAAAATTCGGCCCTCGGCCTTGTCGACTCGGCCCAATCCCACTCGAACAACAAGCTAGCATTCGATCGAATTCATCATTTGCACCAACTTGGCATTTGGCTCACCTGACGATTCGGCCCACTAGCATTCGACCATTCGGCACTTGGATAACCACATTCGAACTATTTGAATTTGGAATTCGACCCTTCTCATTCAACCCTTGGCCATTCGGATGGGCCAAATTTGGTGCACATATCGGATGTTGTATGCTTGCGTAGTGAACGCCGGAAGGTCCCCAAGAACAAAAGAACTCTACTTTTTGCACAAAACTCAAGGTAGAAAGCATGCACAACATGAACAAGAGACCAATTGGGTGCAATCTCTCCCCATGCCTTGTGTGAGTGCTCCACAAAGCATGTATTTTATGTATTAATCATCTTCAAGCTCAAATAATAGCCCAAATTACAAAATAGCACGCTTTTGGCTTTTGAGTTTGCTTTAGCACAAAATAGAAATAAAGCTAATGGGCAGGCGCCCAAAGAGTCAGGCATACCCAATACAATGTCCAAATACAAATATCATAATCGTGCGCCCATGCGCATACAAAATAATAAATAAATATCCAACGCCTTAATAAATAGGCGCGACAAAACATAGGCACCATGCCTAAGGTATGCGCCCATCAAAATATAAGTAATAACTCGAATACACGCTATCCTCCAATGCTTTCCTCCGCCACTGCTGCTATCTCTACACATCAACTGAAGCATTCACAATCGTTAGTAAAATAATACAATTAAACAATTCTTTATCATATGTGGAATATTTAAGTTCGGATGGTTTCAATTTATAGCTAGAATAGGCTATGGGACGATTATCTTGCATAAGTACGGCTCCTATTCCAGATCCGCTAGCATCAGTAACTACTAAAAAGAATGGTCTATTGAAATCAGGTAGTTGTAATACAGGAGCATGGGTTAATGCATGTTTCAATAAATCAAATGATTTCTGTTGATTATCAGACCAATGATAAACAATAAAGTTTAGTCAAAGGCAAAGCAAGTAATGAAAAATTTCACACAAACTTCCTGTAAAAACTAGCAAGACCTAGAAAAGAACATAACTCATGCACATTTTTGGGTATAGGCCAGTTCAATATTGCTTCTATCTTCTTAGGGTCAACCTTCATACCTTCTAATGACACAATATAACCTAGATATTCAATTTCTGTTTGAAAGAACTCACTCTTTTTCGGATTAGCATACAATTGATTATCTTTCAACAACTTGAAAACCAAAGACAGATGTTCATAATGCTCTTTCTCATTTTTACTGAATACCAAGATATCATCAAAGAATACTATAACACAATGCTGATATTTCAAAAATATGCGATTCATCATTCTACTGAACGTAGCAAGTGCATTAGTCAATTCAAAAGGCATCACTAAAAATTCATAATGACCAAATTGTGTTCTAAATGCAGTCTTAAATATATCAGATTTATCTAATCTCACCTGATGATAACCAGATTTAAGATCTATTTTACTAAATATGGAAGAACCTTGTAGTTTATCCATAAGATCATCTACCCTAGGAATTGGATATCTATTCTTTACAATAATATTATTTAGGACACGATAATCAATGCACATATGATAAGTATTATTCTTATTCTTTACCAACAAGACAGGTGCACCAAATGGAAAACTACTAGGTCTAATTAATCCTTTGTTTAATAATTCCTCAACTTGATTTTGAATTTCTTTCTATTCAATCTGGTTATGCCTATATGGTGCTTTACAGGGTGGTTGTGTACCAGGAAGTAAATCTATTTTGTGGTCTTCAAGACGTGAAGGAGGTAGTCCAGGTGGTAGATCTTCAGCAAAACAATCTTTAAATTGTGCAATGAATTCTTTATGCTTAGGGTGCATATGTTTTTCTTAAGCTTGAAGTTCATTCACCCAAATTAGATAAGATTTACTACTTTTGCGTAATGCATGTTTAGCTTGAGTATGAATAAGCAGTGGAAAATTATTAGATACATGCATACCATACAATGTAATATGTTTTCCTTAAAAATGAATTTTAATTGAATGCGTGGAATAATCTATGTCAGGATTATACTGATGACGCCAAGGCATACCTAGGATAATATCACTGGACTGTAATGGTACAACTAGAAAATTCCTTCTTTCAGTGTATTCACCAATTTTAATTTCTAAATCATGCACCTCTTGTGTTCCATTATACCTTGTGCCTAAGAATGCTGCCTTAATGAGATAATGCGTAGGAACAGTTTGTAATTTCAATTCTTTCACTAACTTTGCAGAAATAAAATCATGTGTACTACCATCATCATGCAAAATAATCTTTTCTTTTCCATGCACTAAACATTTCATTCTCAACAAAGAATGTGGAGTTGGCATACCTGGTAAAGTATCCGAAAGAGTAGTAATGTCGTCCTCATCTTCCGTAAAGTCAGGAATTTCCTCATGTTCTTCATCTTCCATTGCTCCAAGATAGTTGATATGGACAAGTGGCTTCTTCGATTGGCAATTGGCTGCTAGAGGTCCAGGTTGATGGCATTTGTAACACACCATAGGTTTGGCTTTAGATACATTATTTGCAATGGCAAGAAGTTTAAGAATATTAGGATTTGGCTGTGAAGATGGCTTATGGTTTTGATTGGTATTTGATGGCAAAGGAGGTGGTTCTGTCCAAGACTTACGGAAAGATGATGAAGGAAATCAACTTTGATTGAATCTTCTAAAATTTGAATTGAATTGCTTAGAACCAGAGTTACCATATTCTTGAAATTGTTGTGGACGCTTATCTCTTCCTCGAAGCTTGTCTTCAATGTCATGAGCTAAAGAAATTGCATCTTCAAGAGTTGCAGGCTTGAACATATTGACTTCAGCGTAGTAATGCCTAAGTAATCCAGACATATACTTGCGCTTGTGAGTCGCTTTGGGTACGTCTTCAAACATGCGTAGTTGGAGTAAGACATTCCAAAAGCGTTCGGTGTACTGGGAAATAGGCTCATGATCTCTTTGCTGAAGAAGGTCCCATTGCTTTATGGCTTTTTCATGGAATTGTGGAGGAAGGAAATTCTGCATAAACTTCTTTTTGAAATTCTCCCAAGTAGTGGGACAATCTATGCTCTTACGAACCACAGTCCACCAAAGAGATGCTCTATCCACTAAATGATTAGTGACACACTTGATTTTATCTTTTTTAGCGTATGTCTCTTCATGAAAGTAATCATCAAACTGACTAATGAATGCAAGAACAGTCTTTCCATCTCGAGTTCCATTGAAAGTACGGAATTTGAAATTTCTTTTACTTATCTTTGTTTCTTTGCGGATGGATTGAGCTTTGAGAGTCGCATCGATGGTTCGTCGAATAAGATCTTCGGATTGTGGTCCATCTTTGTCAGTAGTCGATCTTTGTAAATTGGCCAATTGAACTTGCAAGGCTTGCCAGGCTCTTCATTCTTCGTCCAACTGCATCATAATTAAATCCAATTTTTGTTCCATGGTAGGTTCAAGAAGTTTGCCTTCAGCCATTAAATCATCCATATTTTGTTCTGTCATCCTGTAAAAATTCAAAAGACCTCACACTCTCAAAATCCAATTAGCGGGATGAGCGTAGCTCAAAGTTGGGTATACAAGGCTTATAGATTTTTGTTTGGCTTTCACGATCTTCGACTTTTACGGTTGCGGGATTTGAAATCTTCGTAAAATCTGAGTATGACCTTCTGCGTGTGCTGAAACTTGTTCAGCAAGTCTGTGTATGCAAACAGAGTCTTCCAAGAAACAACTTTGCAGTTCAGTGCTTCTGCGCAGGAACAGTCCTTATGGGAGTTTTTGGCACAAGTTAGTTTTGATATCTGCTGACTTGCAGAACTTGCGGAGTTGCAGAACTTATGGAACTTGACCAATTTGAAATATTTTTGTGACTTTGGACTTGAGTGATTAAGCTTAAAGCTTAATCTGTCTGCGACGTTGAATTTTAGGGGGGGTGTTTTTTTGCCACAAAAATCACGGCAAAGGTATACTGACGCTGCCGAATTGGAAATTAGGTTGGCTAAGCTTTTTAAAAGCTTAGTTTTGAAGCTTTTAAGATTTATGAAGAATATGAAACTTATCTCTGGTCTCTGAGAAAAACGACTTGATAGAAGGAGATATTGACGTGGTCCTCCGCTTCCTCAGGCCGGTCCTTCACGATCAGAGGCTGTAGACAGGGGTTCTTGACTGCCAGGAATCCACCCGTATCGACCATTCGCGATGAGACTGACTGTAGAGCTCGATCGTTCCATGAGCTCTGCCTTCACGCAAGATGGGATCAACCATTCGTGATGAGACTGACTGTAGAGCTTGATCGTTCCATGAGCTTCGCCTTTGCGCAAGATGGGTAAGCGATTGGAATCTCTCGATCTCAACTTCGCTCTGATACCACTGGTGCACAGATCGGATGCTATATGCTCGCGTAGTGAATGCCGAAAGGTCCCCAAGAACAAAAGAACTCTACTTTTTGCACAAAACTCAAGGTAGAAAGCATGCACGACATGAATAAGAGACCAATTGGGTGCAATCTCCCCCCATGCCTTGTGTGAGCGCTCCACAAAGCATATATTTTATGTATTAATCATCTTCAAGCTCAAATAATAGCCCAAATTACAAAATAGCACGCTTTTGGCTTTTGAGTTTGCTTTAGCACAAAATAGAAATAAAGCTAATGGACGGGCGTCCAAAGAGTCAGGCATACCCAATACAATGTCCAAATACAAATTTCATAATCGTGCACCTATGCCCATACAAAATAATAAATAAATATCCAACACCTTAATAAATAGGCACGACAAAACATAGGCGCCATGCCTAAGGTATGCGCCCATCAAAATATAAGTGATAACTCGAATACACACTATCCTCCAATGCTTTCCTCCGCCATTGCTGCTATCTCTACACATCAACTGAAGCATCCACAATCATTAGTAAAATAATACAATTAAACCGACAAAAGTGAATACCTAGCAGTCTTCAGCTACATAAATAAATCAACTGGTTAGAAATCAATCCTAACCTTAACTTACCACGAGTGCGTACCCTAAACTCATAAACGTTTATTAATTTAATATGTATTTTGTGGAATCGCCCGCTATGGAATCACCCATGTACACACTAAATTAATGAAACGCCCAAAAAAGATAGGTGTCCCCATCAACTTCTCGCACAAAGAATCCACTTTATGTATAAGCCCCGGTCAACAAAGTTTACGGAATCCACCGTAAAACCTCACGGAATCCACCGTGAAATATGCCTCCTGGCATCAAAATTGGACATTCGGCCCTTGCCATTTGGACCTACTAGGCCGAATTGGGATTTTTTCAAATTTTTAACCTGTAGACCCTAAAACTGATCCATAGACCATATAGAGCCGGAAGCACATCAGAGATCTGTCACTAGGCTAAAATCTAGAGCAAGTAGTTCAAAACTTGGCTACAAACAGTCCTTCAAATTGCGCATGGTGTTTACTATAACAGCCCTTTCGGCCAAGGGGGACTGCTCCCCCCCCCCCCTCGAAACCCCCGTAGAGGGGGATTGCCCCCTACACACCTCCCCCAAGTAAGCTAGAGAGAAAACATGTGCCGTGACAGGTCCTCCAAATTAGATCCTAGTGTAGTGATGGCTCTACACAAGCATAGACTCTCACTTTGCAAAACGACAACCGAAATCCCATACCTAAATAAAGACAAATAGAGACCCTAGAACCTCAATGGGCCAATCTAGCCAACAATGGAAAAAATGTCAAACCACAAAAACATATATAGGTTGCATTTGGACTGCATCTAGTCAAATCGAAATGCAATAACATCAAGCTACAACTGCGAGGATGACTAGACATGACAACCTTGATGATAGATGCACCTTGAACAGCACTGCACAAATGACCCAATACATTAGTAGAGAATCCACATCTGGTTGTGCAGTTAGGGACTCAAAGGCATGTATCAGAAGGCTTGAATTTATAAGCCAAGACCCGAAAGATAAAGACATGGTACCGGGTGCTTCTCTTAGGGTCAAACTCACTACAAAAAGAGAGCATTTTTTCGATGCTCTCATCGATGAAGGAGTTGATTTTAATATCTTGACCTATGAAGCATGGACCCTACTAGGCCAATCAGAGCTCCCATCGACTAATGCAACTATTAATCCTTACACAAGACACCCACAAGCACTTATAGGAAAGTGCAAATTCCTTGTAACTATTGAAATTGAAAGCTTGCCTATCCTATTCCATGTTCCTCCCAATAGTGTTGATTGTGGAAAGGAAACCCTCCTAGGAAGACCTTTCAAAAGGGCGACAAAGTGCGAGGCCGATTATGTAGCACAGAGGATACACTTGACACTATCGGATGTGAGGATAATCACAGCCTTTAGTAAGGGTGGCCTCATCAAACCTCAAGAGAAAGGCAAGGAACATTCTGACATACCAGGCAAGCCTAGTAACAAGAGAAAGGACTTGTTGAAAGAGTTGGTACAAGCACATGTTGAATAGAGAGAACCAGTGAGCGAGGCCATGCTTAAAACAAGAAGTTCAGAAGACAATGCCAAGGACAGGCTTTGGACTCAGGCTTTGGACTTACACATATTGTAAAAGACCACAAAATAAGCCCAAGTCTTATAGATGAAGGTATAGATGGAGAGCCAACACGATGCCGTGATGGATATCCAAAGCATTGCTACGTGCTCAAGGGTATTACATAGGTAACCAATGGATTTGGGTGCCAAAACCCCCTACCAAACCACCTTTGTCAACTGAAGGCCAGATCATATCAAAAGCAAAGAAGTGTAGAGGAAGTCTAGATGAAAATCCAAGTCTTCACTCAACAAGGTTGGAGTGACTGAGCCCCTCATGATTGAAATCAAGAAACCAAACAGGACTATTCGAAGGGTAGATCCTTAGCCTAGCATGCTTAACAAGCGGATATTAGATGTAACCATCAAGTTTACACAAAAGCCACTAGTGCCCAAGGAGCCTTTTACTTCCCAAGAGGATAATGAGCACCACAAGCGCAATGTTGCTCATGATAAGTCTAATTTCTCAATTATAAAGAAAATGGTAGAGTTGTATAATAGCCATGAGCAAATCTTTCAGCCAGTGCCAAGTCCACCTAGGAGTCCCAAGTCTCCTACACCCTCATTCTCTAAACGAACACAAGAAGCACAACAATAGTTCTCAAGTACAACTGCTCAATCCCAATCTCTATCTCCATCTGAGCTTCTAAATGTTGAAAATGCGGGGCATAACAACACCCCTAATTCTCAACCTAGGGATATGCCTATGCAATCCACCATGGCTAGCTCAACTGATGCTCAATCTACACAACTGATCTACTTAAGAACTTGCCACAACAGTCCAATAGTAGCGAGCCCACTGAACTAGCCACTACTACTTCCAATCAAGAATCACAGCAGTCAGAGCCTTTGGCCGTGAAGATGCCCCTTGCGGAACGTGTCCTTAGCAATTCACCTATGGAAGAGGTGTCGCAACCAACATCCTTGATACCTCCAGCACTACCAAAGCACCTAAAGCCTAGGCTTAAGGAGAAATATCTTGAAGATTAGGCCGAGGAGATAGCGCATCTAACCAATGAACCAGAGATGAGGTGCGTGATGAAGCTTGATCACAAGCTGACAACTATCACACGTGCATACATCCATGTGGACATGGGAAGGCTAACACTAGAGCACACAAAGCTCATAGCTGAACCCCTGACTTGGGATGAGCAACAACATGTTTTCTCCTGCTATGAAGCTATTGCTAAGAAAGTCATAATGGACATCCCAAAGGCCACAGCTAGAGAATTGCGCGTGATACCCTCACTCTATACTACCCAATGTGAAACAAACAAGGAAGAGCTCGAAGAAATCAAATGAAAAGGGAAAGGACAAGGCAATTTTGTGTAGAAATGGTACTCCAATCAAAGTTTGGCAGCCAAAATTGGCCACCGACCAATGACACTCGCTGAGAAAAGGAAAGCCCTTTGGACATCAATACATGATTCCACGTACGTTGCCCCAACCACATTATGAGCATTGGCAATGGTCCATGAGGTCCAGCTTTCTGCCACTGTCCAAAAACATCCATTGTGCGATAAAGTGCTTCTAGAAGAAGATGTACACGTGGCTACCAAGCCGCTAGGAGTAGGGAGCATGGTTCTTGATGTTAGTGCATATATCTTCTGCCTCACTCAAGACCCTACAATCCTAGATCTCTAGGCTTCCCATCAATAAACTGTGACTTCTACAGTAGCTGGTTTTGTCCAGGCCTACATGACAAGAACCTAAATTGTCTCTTAGTTCTACACTAGAGTCACCCAAACCTCCTGACTAGGAGAAAAACAACTCTAAACACAACACCTCAATAGAATCAATAACTCCTCCTCTTAGCACCACAAACACCTCAAAAATGGGGTGACAATTGGCCCTTATCATGAAGCCCTAGTAGTTCATGAGCATCTCCTTATATAGGCTTATGTCAAGTTGGGAAGCTTCTTGCTCTTTGAGTATCCACTCCTAATGCAGAAGCATAGCCAAGTATAGCCATATCCATAAAGAGCATCTATTATGGTGATCCAATATCCTCATTTTCTAGGATGTCATTTTGTAAAGTTGCCTTAAAGGCATGTGGGAACTTCATCCTTGACATTATCACCCCAATTTTCATCAAGGAATCATCCCAAACTGTGCAATCTCCTCACTATTGAGATGGTGACCTCCAAAAGCATGATTGCAACCATGAAACATGATTAAAAATGTATTTTTTTTCCATTAAAACAACTCATACTAAGTTTTTTGTCGTAGCCACAAGGCTATGTCACATGCCACCAATGGATGCCACTAATGGACCACATTGATAATGCCCTCCATGCAAGACTTTTGCAGTCATAAAACCTACCTCCCATCATCATGGGTATTCAAATGGTCACTCTATATATAGATCTTAGTATATAACTCCATTATGTGGTGTATATGCATAGCCTTGTATCTTCGATGCTCCCAAGGTGTAATCACATGTCATCAATAGTACATGCCTTTATGATATCCCATTCACCTTCATGATGATACCACTACTCTTGAACTCAAGATACTCAAGATAATCAAGAGAATCAAGATACTCAAGCTAAAAATCTTTGTTTATCATAGTGTCATATGGTTTTGAAACTCAAAATAGTATCCACAACCCCAATTGAAAACCACAATACTAATGGAGAAAATCATGGAACATTTTTCTACAAAGCATAGTAAATTTGTTACCAAGACCATCCAATTTCCACCTAGCCATAAAATCATATACATTTTCTTACTACATGAATAAAGACATTAGTGGGATTTGTATCCGTACTTTATAATTCAAGACCTCTAAATAAAACCTCACATAGTTAGCCACCCCCCAATTCAATAGAGCATTTATGCTCATTGCTTAACGTGTCAATGTAAACGTTAATGGCCAAAGGCTTGGTGGGCACTCCATGTATAAGCACACATTATATACTCATATATAAGTGAAGATAATAAAGAATAAGTGTATCATTGTACCCACCAAGAATCCTCTCTCTCTCTCTCTCTCTCTCTCTCTCTCTCTCTCTCTCTCTCTCTCTCTCTCTCTCTCTCTCTCTCTCTCTCTCTCTCTCTCTCTCTCTCTCTCTCTCTCTCTCTCTCTCTCTCTCTCTCTCTCTCTCTCTCTCTCTCTCTCTCTCTCTCTCTCTCTCTCTCTCTCTCTCTCTCTCTCTCTCTCTCTCTCTCTCTCTCTCTTGCTCTTAGAGCATTGACTCTATATTTCACCATTGCTTCCCTCTTAACTAGTATCTAAATTGAGTTTTTGGGCACTAATGGATGGAATGAGGAGCACAAGGAGTCAAGCTTCATTTTATGATATTCATGCTTGTGTGGATTGGAAAGGAATACTAATCTCACTACTAAGCTCTTTTCTTAATTCAAACAAGTGCTCCAACTCGGGGAGCTATTGAGGTTACCATATCCCAATTTGAAAACATTTTGACAATCAATACTTGCCGAATTTTTCTCTTTCAATGTATAATATATTGCATCATGGGAGATGCGAATGGTCTTCTTGTGCAAAAATCCAATATCAAACTCACACACCCTTACTCATAACCACAAGATCTTTGAGATATTACACATGAAAAAGATACAAAAGTACTAGAAAAAGAAGAAAATGTTATAGAAGAACAAGCAAAGAAATGGAGAAAGTATAAGAGGAAGATATAATAAGAAAAAAAGGTAGAGGAACTATGATCTTTAGAAAATTAGCTCCCTAATGTACTTGCAAGTCTAATTCCAAAAGGTTTTCGAGTGAATTGATTTGTGTATGACTAGGCATTGTGCACATGCCTAGGACCTACACAAGGGTGGATTAGTAGGGCGCCTTTAAAGCATTGTTGTTTAAACATCTCTCCCTCCCAAAATATATTTCCCTTAGCTATAGCCTAGAACTCAAACTTACTTCATACGAGCATAGATCATTAGCATTCCTATATTGTGGTGGTGTTTATTCCTCTCTCTCTCTCTCTCTCTCTCTCTCTCTCTCTCTCTCTCTCTCTCTCTCTCTCTCTCTCTCTCTCTCTCTCTCTCTCTCTCTCTCTCTCTCTCTCTCTCTCTCTCTCTCTCTCTCTCTCTCTCTCTCTCTCTCTCTCTCTCTCTCTCTCTCTCTCTCTCTCTCTAACCCCACAAAAGTCATTCAAGTAACTCTTTGATTGATTACTTAGTGGTTTAAAGGGCAACAGTCATATTTACGATAATTCAATTACCCTCTAACGAAGAGAAACACTCACACATAGTTAATTTGAACTCATTGAGTGTGATCCTTGCTTATATTTTTCACATTAATTACACTTAATTAATGATTTTAAGTACTCATATTTAATACATATGAACTCAAAAACTCATATCATAAATCAGAGAAGAGCAAAGAAAAAATAGGTAATAAAAAAAGGTTTGGGATGCTTTGATTGCATGCAAGGTAGGGGTGTGTGTGTGTGCGTGTGTGCGTGTGTGCGTGTGCGCGTGTGTGCATGTGGAGGTAAATATAATTAAAAATTCAAGGAAAATAAATAAAAAATAGACAATTAAAAAGTTTTGGGATGCATCCACCATTGCATAACATCTCGACTTGGGTTTCTCTTTTGTCAGGTTTAGTAGATGCAAAAATTAGTATAAATTATATAGGCAAGAGGGAGAATTATGTAACCTTTGACATGGAGTATGTTAAGAACCTTCAAGTTCAAATGAGAAAAATAAATTATTCTATTTTTCTTGTTGGACTAAGGTATAGCATACTCAATTTTTCAACCTTAAGAATAGATTTCCATGGTGTCGAAGCATATACTATCAATGGCCTTAACTGCAAGGGTTATGACAAGAAGCATACAGAGATTTCAAGTCAAAAATAATACAAAAATAGAGGAATAGAATCAAGTTCAGATATAGAAAATCAAGATAAGAACCCTCAAAAAATCCTTTGATTCAACCTTTGTATGACAGAGTTTATCAGATATGATAAAACATGCACTTTGACTCAAAAAGCACCCCATTCATTAACATAGCTCTACATTATGTAGTCTTACTCAAATGATTTTGGCTCCAAAACTATGTATAAACTGTCAAACAATATCATATATGGCAACCCCTACTATCAATCGGGCATATTGCCAAGATTTATTATACATTAGATTTTGCTAATACCTTATATGGGGACTGAATTGGTGCTTCAACCCTATTATGACAGTTTTATTTCAACCAAAAAAAAAGAATCCATATGATGTCCCAAATCTTCATAGAACCACCTTGTACTACTATTCTAACAATGTTCTATCATCCCCAGAGCACTATGCATGAAGGAGATGCCTTTAAAGGACATGGAACACCCTGAGAAGCCTTTGTTATAGCAAATACCCTATTGGTTACTATTACTACAGTAATGAAAATGCAAGCCTTTGCTCCTCTAATCCTTTATAAAACCATAGATTCTTATTGTAGCAATGATCTAACAGTAGTAGAGCGTCATATACATAGAGAACATGCCTTGAAAAACTTAAAATCACCTTGTGAATGCTTTATGATAGTGGATACCATGTTGGATATTTTTATCAAATAGCAACATATACTATCCAAGGTCTAACTTCTAAGCATCAAGCAACCCTTGGGATGTCATTGGGTCCACTCCCATTGATTTTCTCTCTTGTTTCCACTTCTCAAGAGCTATGGAGGCCTCTCCAAGAGCTCCAAAACTCAATCACATTTTCTTTTTAATGCTACCCTTGTTTTCTTTTCCCTACCTTTTTCTCTTTATCCAACTTCACATTACCCTCCCTAAATTTTTGGCATGAGAAGTCTTAAAACAAGTCACTTACTTCATTAACTTAGGCCATATATGCACAAACTTTCTCTTCCCGATTTGTGTGACGTGACTCAGACATTCCACCTAATCTTGACCCTATCATGTGTCAAAGATGCGGGATCTAGAGCATGGCAAAGGCGGAAGCTATGGAGGATGGAAGATAAAGACACAACTCGTGTTGACATGACAATGTAGACAACTGTTACACAAGTGAATTAGGTTTCAAGATTGAGACTTGAACTCATAAACACAATCTTGTGTATGGACAACAATGACACAGACACTTGACAGAAAGAGACAAGCACTATTGCATTATCATATGTGAAAGTGATAGTTCAAGTACATCATTATATAGAGTTCTTTGGTAGCACTTAATATCCACTGCGCATATGGGATCTGTCTCTCTTCCTAGAATGGACTGCATCTTCCTAGCCTAGCTGCTCCATACAAAGGGACTAAAGTAGGCGTGATTGCAAATATCTCAAGACCCCTCCTCAATCACAACCAAAAGTAAAAAGTGTGTAGAGGCTTTAGTGAAAGCAACACCTACAAAGTGTGGGCACACCATAAACATGGCAAAACACCAGAGGCTGTCGAAGAAAAGGCTAAGTGTGGATACCACAAACATGATGGACATCCAGAGGCTGTAGCAGGGGCCTTACAAAGTGTACAGAGGCTGTAGTACAAGGATAACTAAGGAGTTTACAAGTTTATGTTTGAGACATTAGGGCTAGGAAATACAAAACTAAAAAAGTCTATCTCAATAGAAGGACTGATGAGGTTTGTCCTTCTCCTGGTGGTCTTCTCCTTCTTCTTCTTCCTTTGCTCCATTTTCTTCTTCTTCTTTGACTGCAACTAGATGGGCTTTTTGGGACCTCTTTCTTGCATGGCAAAACTTCTTGGTGTGTCCGATCCTTTTGCAGAAGTCACAGAAGAGCTAATCCTTCTTGCCTTTGTACCTATTGCCAACATATAATGCATGCTCATCTCTAGAGGTACTTGGTTCTTCCTTAGTTTTTAGCTTCTTTTCCTCTTCTAATAGTGATGCCTGGATCTCAACAAGTTCAGGATTTGGCATGTTGATTAAAGTTGTTGATACATTATTATATTCAGGAGGCAAACTCTTAAGTAGAACACCAATGCAAACATCTTCTTCCATTTTAATGTTGATTCCTGTAAGTTGGGTTAGAAGTCCTTCCATGTAATTTAGATGTGTGGCAAGTGATGTGCTGAACTTCATTTCAAGCTTGAAAAACTCAATCAGGAGACCATACTTTGACGATTTAGACTGTGCACCGAACAAGGTGTCAAGTCTCTTCCATGTATCCTGTGAGGTCTCATAGTTATCTACGTGGTGGATATAGCTGTCGTCTAGCTCCAGTTTGATAATGGTCTGGGCCTTATCATCCTTCTTTTGCCAAGTTACAGCAAGATCCGCATCACGAGGCTTCTTTTCTTTTCCAATGGTAATGGCCTAGAGGCCCTTCTTCATCAGGATGAGTTTGATGCGGGTCTGCCAGGTGTGAAACCCGACTCCTTTGAAGAGAGTAGTTGGAGAGTCTTTGCCCATTTTAGACTTATGGGAACAGTAGCAAATCAACTTCAAAATTTTGAGATTTATCAGTGGAAGAGCAAATTACAATGTGTCAAGAGACACAAGTAATGACAGTGTGAAAACACACTATGCGGAGACTATGTCTGTGTTGATGTTGAGCTTGAATCTTCTTTGTTAGGGGTCGTCGATCCTTCTTCAATCTTTCTAGGTCCTTCCCCTCCTTGATTTGATGTTGGGACAATAGATCAGAGTGGCAATGTGTTGCTCCAGGTGGCAAGAGAGAGAAAATAATGAGATTTTTTAGCTTGAGTGAAAATTTGGCTATGGTGGATTTTAGGGTTTCATGACAGGGGCCTGGTTTTTCTAACATTGCAGGAGCTATGGTGGATCATTTTCAAAACTTTTTTTATGGAAATGTAGCTTATGTGATGCTCTACCAAAGCCCTATCCTCCTTGTCTAGATCGCAGCCCGTACTGCGCGCCCAGAGAAGACGACAATGATCAGGTGTAATTCAGCCAGATTTTCACGATTTCGTCAATGCTGGAGCAGAAGGTGATCAATGTCATGGATATTGGTGCTGGGATGAAGCACCCTGATGTAAGGAATGATTCCTTAGAAGGAAGCAAGAGAAGATATGCTTTGTGTTGGGAGATCTAGGGACTCTGATCAAGGTATGTCCTGCAGGTCACAGATTTAGGCTATGGCAATGACTGAAAATTTGAGCAATGTTGAGCTATGGAGTGGCCAATGTCAAGCTCTTAAGTGATACAGAGAAGCCTTGGGAGTCAAAGAACAAATGTCTAGAAGAGAGAAGGTTCAAATATGACCTGTGGAGAGAGATCCAAGAGCTTCAAGTTGATAGGGTACTGCTGGCTATGGCTACAACCACCATATTGGGAAATATGGGAATTTTCCATAAGTTTGGGACACGTGGTCAAATCTTTGGATTTGTCATAACTTGAACACTATAACTCCAAATTGAGTGTTCTATAGCTCAATAGATTCCATTTTTCAAGCACTTTCCAATGATAGGTCACATCATATGGTTTTGAGAAACTTATGGGCATGTTATCCGGGTGCCACCTTTTGAGTATTCAAAAAATGGGAATTGGGAGATTCCCAAACTCACTAATATTGTGTTTACCAAGGAAGGTCAAGTAGAGATGGAGGTGAGAAATGGAAACATGAGTTGACTTGAGGTTAAGAGGGACTGAGAGAGCAGATAAGGGAGTTATGCCATGCCCAACTGGGCTCTAATACCATGTCAAAGATGTGAGATCTAGAGCATGGAAAAGGTGGAAGCTATGGAGGATGGAAGATAAAGACACAACTCATGTTGACATGACAATGTAGACAATCGTTACACAAATGAATTAGGTTTCAAGATTGAGAGTTGAACTCATAAACACAATCTTGTGTATGGACAACAATGACACAGACACTTGACAGAAAGAGACAAGTACTATTGCATTATCATATGTGAAAGTGATAGTTCAAGTACATCATTATATAGAGTTCTTTGGTAGCACTTAATATCCACTGTGCATATGGGATCTGTCTCTCTTCCTAGAATGGACTGCATCTTCCTAGCCTAGCTGTTCCATACAAAGGGACTAAAGTAGGTGTGATTGCAAATATCTCAATAGCATGCTCACCACATGTCTTTTCATGTATTGGGAAGCAATTGCAATAAGGAAATAATTGGAAAATCCTACCTTTTACTATCCCACATGTAACCATGGAAGATTTTAATATACAACTTTCATAGTATAGATTAAAAATCCTATGAGATTTTTCCCCTCCAAACTTGCACATCCTATGATATGTGCCAAAGTCTCAATCATTTGCAGATTCAGAGCCTTCACTATCCATGAACATGTCCCCTTCTTCGTCCTCTTCTACACTATCATGTGTAATGCTTGTATCCAACTCATGTAGCTCATACCTAGTAGACTCCCACCTTTTAAAGAGCTTGATCCACTTCTCGACTATAGGAATATTCAATGTTGTCCCATCCAATTCACTAAGTGAATAGGTAGCATTGTCACATGTCTATCTTATCACATAGGGACCAAACCACCAATTTGAAACTTTTCAAATAGCACTATATGGATGATCCACATTGCTATCATAAATCAGCACCCAATTTGCCTCCTCTACGCTTTTGTTCTAAGTCTATGCCTCCTATCGAAGCTTTTCTTATTCTTAAGCCTTCTGCCCTCAACTTTCCCATTATTGCCTCAATGTTCTCTGGACTTCTTTCTAACTGCATGATATGCAATGCCAGCACTTCTTCTCTACTTAACCCTTCTTCCCATGGCAATAGACTCCATGTAGCTACCACCTCCTCTATGAGCATAATGCACTTCTAACCATACTTTTATTCAATTGGCATATAACTTGTTATAGCAGTGTGTATGATTCTATCGACCCATAAAGCATAGGGTACAACATGGCCACTCTTTTATTTGTCCTTCACATGACTTTTTCCACACCTTAATAGTAGGCAAATATCCTCTCTTACTTTTACCATTTCCCTCTGAATTATAAACTAAGTTAGAGTAAGCATAACCTCCAATCAATGGAAGAACTCTTGAGCTTCATTAGCATGCAACTCTCCTCTATCTGTTATGACCATTTCCACATGGCCATACTACCAAAATATCTCTTCCAAGAGAACAAACACGTTATTTCATTAAATCAGTTCATAGTGTCTATACGCTCCTAGCTGCTACGAGGCCGTGGGGTTGTTTAGCTAAGTGTAGGAGGCCCATCTAGAGTCCTAGAGATAGTGTTGGGCACATTTTTGGTCTGGACATCTACATAAATTCTCTAAATCTTGAACTCAAAGTATCATCTACATGGTCACCCATCCTACAAGCTTTTGATAGCCTTCATGTCGGGTTCACCAATGTCAAAGCAGCATACACTATCAAAGGCCTTAATCATGGGGTTATGACAAGATGGATACAAAGATTTAAGATAAAAAATAATCAAAAAACAAGCAACAAAATCAAGTTCAGACATAGAACATCAAGATAGGAACTCTCAAAAAATTATTTGATTCAATCTTTATATGATAGAGTTTGTCAATAATCCCTATATGCACTCAAGTACAAGGATATAGTCCAAGCTTTGAGACTTTGACTCAAAAAACACCATGTTTACTAACATAACCTCCAATTACATAGGCTTACTCAAATTGTTTTGGCTCCAAAACTATACATAAACTGTTAAACAATGTCATGTATGGTAGCCCCTATCAATCGGGCATACTACCAAGCATCGGCATACATTAGATCCTGTTAAAGCCCTATATGGAGACCAAATTAGTACTTCAAATGCCCTAATATGATAGTTTTATTACAACAAAGAAAAATAATCTCTACGTTGTCCCAAATCTTCATAAAACCATGTATTATTATTCCAATAGTGTTATGTCATCCCTAGAGCACAAGATACATGAAGGAGATGCCTCTAAAGGCCCTAGAACACCCTAAGAAACCTTTGTTATAGTAGATACCTTATTGATTACTGTTATTACAATAGTGAAAATGCAAGCCTTTTCTCCTCCAATCCTTGTTAAAACCATGGATTATTAATCTAGCAATGATCTAATAGCAGTAGAGCATTACATACATATAGGATATGCCTTGGAAGACTTAGAATCACCCTATGAATGCTTGATGATAGCAAATACCTTGTTGGATACTATTATTATGCCATCATACACTATTCGAGATCCAACTTTTAAGCATTAAGAAACTCCTAGGATGTCATTGGATCCACTCCCATTGAGTTTTCCTCTTGTTTCAGCTTTCTCACCTGAGCTATGGAGGCCTCTCCAAGAGCTCAAAAACTCTGTCACTTTTTTTTTCAACTACCCCTTATTTACTTTTCCTCGCTTTTTTCTATTTTTCTAGCCTCACGTTCCTCTCCCTAAAGTTTTGGTATGAGAAGCCTTAAAACAAGTCACTTACTTTATTAACTTAGTCCATATGTACACGAACTTCCTCTTTCCGACTTGTGTGACTCACAATATAGATAAAAAATCCTTTGACAATGGTATTGTTTTTTTTTTCCTATTTAGATCTTTACCAACTTACTTCGTTTTTTAGGTGTATAATACATGAGTTTCCTCTACACATATAATAAAAATTTGAAGTACTTTCTCCCTCCATCCCCATTTCATGAGGAGAAATAAGCTTGACATAAGTAGACTCACTAGTTTAAGCCAATAGGCTTTAAAAGTGTGGAGCTTCCTCTATTCCATACCTTGAATGGTGTGTAGTTTACCCCTTCTATCTCAATTTTTCAAAATATGTATTTTTATTATATTATTTTCATATAACTTTGTTTTCAATGCTCATTGGAGCTTGATTGCCATAGATTGCATTAGTACGCAAGGTTATTCACTTAATTCTCTGAAGGGAGCCCATGGAAATGCCAAGATGTAAGTTAAAACATTAAAAGTCCTTTCTTATCTCATTTGAACTTTTGTTACTTATGTATCCTAAATTTCATGATTTTTTATATAGAGATGCAAAAGAAATTGCTTAAAGAGCTTGAAAAAATGCCTCCAATGCCTTCTAATCTTCTTACCAAGATGGAGTACACAAATTGTGGTAACTTCTTGATCAAAAGATGTTAAGATAGTTGATGATATAAACTATGATAAGTAACTTAAAAAATTTTATTTTTGTTATTGATTCCATATTTCCCCATCAAGAAGATAGCCATTTATGTGGTTTGAGAGTAATTGTCAATGCTAGAAGTTTGTTTCATTTGATTTTTCTTAATGATGGCAAACTAATAAAGGTAACATCAAGGCTCCATCAAAGAAAGTAAACTTTAAGTTAGATTTGTACTCAAAAGCTAGTCCATTGTAAAATAATGGTGAAGTAACACTCCTTTTGTTCAAATGTATACAATTTTCTAGGGATTGTTATAATAGTGAGCATGTTTGGTATTTAAGAGAAAAGCTATTGAAGTATATGATCACCAATAGTGCCTACAATAAGAAAAATGCATTAAGCTTTTTTGTGATTAGAGAAAAAAAGATGTGATTGAAGACATTAAAGCACCAAGCTTTTTATGATTTTAATTTTGATTTAATGATGATAATCATGCAATCATGATTATATCATTAATGTAAAGTAGAATTAGACCCTATATCATTAGCGTAAAGAGTATCGTTATTATGGTTCCATGAGTTTAAAAATAGATCTTCACATGAGTTAAAAAATAGATCTTCAAATTGGAAATTATAATTATAAATATTTATATATTTTTTAAAATATTTTTTTGATTTTTCAAAAATAGAAGCTTCATTACAAAGGCTTTGGTCCTATTAGTCTCTAGAACATTCTCTCTCTACATCCTAGAAGGCAATTTCAAGACTTCAAATCTTCTCTAATGAGAATACAAGTTGTCAGTGCATAATATGATGATTAGCTACAATGTGATGGTCTACCTATGGGGCATGTATACCTTGCTTACATGGTAGGTAATGTGATTATATGATTGAAATATGAATCTTACATTAACCAAGGTAAGGCTCCTTAGGTATGCCCCACACTTTAGAAGGCCTAATCAGTCATTAGGGGAGATTTGAGGTCTCAAAAATGCCCTATAAAATATCCTAGAGAGAGAGAGAAAAAAAATATTTTATGAAATAAAAATTGTGTTGTATTTTTTTAATTGTTATATTTTGATAAACATATCTAAAGTTGTTAAAAGGTCATTATCAAAGTATTCATATTGCTTACATCAAACCTAAAAATGTAGGTCATCATAAAGATGATGATGATGATGATTGATTTACTAAAGATCCTACCTTGTCTTGAAAGAAATAAAAGTGAATATTCAATTCAAATTTTTGTGACATTTTGTTACCTTCATCCATTATCATTCTCTCTTTTGCTTCTTCTTCTCCTCCTTGTTGGTTACTAAATTCACACAGTATTCTTATTCAAACTTGCAAATCATATATTCAGCTATGGACCAATCATCCAATGATCCTTGTAACAATGGTAAAATAACTCTCTATCATCTTCATATTAGGCTAGAATGTGCGTATAAACCAATCAAGAAAACAACAAAACAAAATATTGTTTCAAAGTCCATGAAACATGTGTTTCATTTTGAAGGGAAAAAAAATCTTGATCTTTGGTTGGATGTAAGGTTATACCCCCAAGATCCTATCAAAAATAGTCATCCTCCTTTTTATAATAGCTCTTTACTCATGTGATT
Source organism: Lygodium microphyllum (assembly GCF_053477565.2). Classification (NCBI taxonomy): domain Eukaryota; kingdom Viridiplantae; phylum Streptophyta; class Polypodiopsida; order Schizaeales; family Lygodiaceae; genus Lygodium; species Lygodium microphyllum. The sequence goes on along the minus strand of NC_141139.1, from coordinate 129,398,145 downwards.
TATTGGTGATGGTTACAATTTATTTTTGGGCTATACATTTAAACTTATTACAAATAAATATTTTCTTAAATTGGAGAATCACTTGTTAACAAAACATAGAGATGAGTTGTTGCAAACACCATAGGATTGTCAACCAAAGAACCATTCATTGGAGAAGTGCATCAAAGCACACCAAAGAATGAAAATTATTTAAGATCTTTAAAATTGACAAAGCATATTGAGCATCTCAAATGAGGAGGTGGTTGTAATAAAAGAATCCAAGTAGCAAGATATATCTTTGTACTTAAGAAATGTTGATTATAACTTTGCTTCTAATAGTATTTGAGTTATGATGTTGGTCTTGTTTAGGTCTCTTCTTCAACCAAATATAAGTGAGAGAGATGCTTCAAAGGTATCTCAATTTTACTATCATCTCTTGCCCTTAGTGTTAACCCTCAAACGAACAAGGTGGAAAAGCTGGAAAATCTAAAGCAGAAGACAACCCTCAAATGAACAAGGTGGAAAAGCTGGAAAATCTAAAGCAGAAGACACTGCCAATGCAAAAGTGAAACAGAAGATGAAGGCGTGCCAAGAAAAATCTGGAAACACAAGAAGCGCAGAAAAGTCCTAAATAAGGAAAAAATGCACACAAGGAAAAGGGCATATCAATACTTTTGTAAAAGAGCGCAATCACATCATGGTTTAATTTAAAGAGCACCGGGCTCTCACCCGTGCAATTTGTAAAGGTAGATGGGCGGTAGGAAGGAAGCTAAGAAGATAGGAGGACAATGGGAAAAAAGGCCTAGCCCACATTCGGCCATGTAAAAAAGGAGATAAGGGGATGACCGCCCAAAAGGGATTTAGGGTTTTGTATATAAAGTTGAAAAGTGAATGAGAAGCTCATTCTTGTGTGTGGCCAAAAGTGGCTCTTTTCTTCTTCTTCTTCTTCTTCTTCTTCTTCTTCTTCTTCTCCTTCTTCTTCTTGCTTGCTTGAGCTTGGGCTTGAGAGAGGAAGTGTGAAAGTGTGAGGGAGTGAGTGTGTGAGGGTGAGGGACTGAGGAGGAGAAGCTCTCTATCTTCTCCTCTTCTCTTCTCTTCTCTTATCTTCTCTTCTCTTCCTCGCGGCAATGGAGCTTGGAGCGTGGATCTTGAGGATGGAGCTTGCTTGAAGCTTGCACTTGGATCGTGGAGCTATCGAAGTGCGCAGGAGAGGAGGTAACTCGATTGGCATGGAGGTAAGCTCACTACACCCATACATATGGATGGCGTATCGACTATGTAAGAGGTAGCCATTAGTGCTCGGCTTGGAACGCTTGAAACAATAAGCGGTCCGTGGGTCTTGGCGATTGAGCGAAAGCTCCCACATTTTGGTTATGTTTTGCCGGGACCAATGGATTCAAGCCTTGAGCGCTTGCACGCTTCGAATCGAGCATTGAAGTAGGGTTTTCCCCAAACCGGTGTTTGAGGTAGATAAGTAGGAAGCGAGGGAGTTTGAAGAGGTATTCGATCTCCTTAGGAAGCAGGTTTTTGTTGTTTTGGACTTGGAAAAGTATGATGGAGTAGTGTAGGTATTTCCCTTATGATTTTTTCTTGCATTTAGGAAGGATAGGAGCAAAACATTGGAGCAAACAGTAGGGTTTTCTATTGTTGTTTAACAGGTTGAAACAGGGAAAAAAAGAGCATAAAGTGAAATTCTGGGTTAAATGTTGGTGAAGGGAGCAAGACTAAGGTGAGTGATGGCCTGGGCAAGGTGATAAGGGGTCAGGAGTGGCAAGAAAGGCCACATTTTGCACTGCAGGATTTCAGGAGAGTAGGAGAGAGGGAGAAAGCTTCGTCGCATGGATCCACTTTGATCTGGCCATCCAGGAGTTATTTTCCCAGCCCAGGTAATTCCACACCTTCCCCTACATGAGTAGATTGGATCTGAAGGTTCTCAGCAAGTAGGAAGCCCTCGATCGCTCAGCGCGATGAATTCTTTGAAGTCCGACAAAAATCGTGTCGCTTCGGCCCGTCCGAGTGACGACAATTGGGCCAAGTCCCAGAATCGGCCCTCGGACCGCTCAACCTCGGCCCTCTACCACTCGGACCACTTGACTCGAACCACTGGACTTGAACGCGTCAAAATTCTTCCCTCGACCCACTCAACTCAGACACCCACTACTCGGCCCATGCGAACCAACCATTCGGACCAACTTTGAAATTCGGCCCTCGACCCTGCCGACTCGGCCCAACCCCACTCAGACAAGTTGACTTCGGCCCGGCCGAATTCACCATTCGGCCTTCGGTCCACCTAACTCGGCCCTCAGCCAACTCGGCTACTCGGCCCTCGGAGAACCACACTCGGACAGGCCGAATTTGACATTCAGACTAGTTACATTCGGCCCTCGGCCCTTGGATGGGCCAAATCAGGCATTCAGCCCCTACAATTCATACCTGTTAGATTGAATTTGGATTTGTCCAAATTTTAACTTGTAGACCCTGAAACTGACCGAGAGACCATATAGAGCCAAAACCATATCATAGATCGATCACTGGGCTGAAATTTAGAGCAAGAAGTTTAAATTTTGGCTACAAACGGTCCTTCAAATCACACATGGCATTTACCGTAACAGCCCTGCGGGCCGGGGGGACTGCCCCCCCCCCCTCGGGACCTCCGCAAAGGGGGCTTTACCCCCTCCGCACCTCCCCCAAGTAGGTTGGAGAGAAAACACGTGCCATGAAAGGTCCTCCAAATTAGACCCTAGTGTAGTAATGGCTCTACACGAGCATGGATTCTCACTTGCAAAAGAGCAATCAATACCCGAACAGAGACAAACAGAGACCCTAGAACCTCACTGGGCTAATCTAGCTAATAAGGACAAAAAGGCCACACTGCAAAAACACATACGTGTTGCATTCAGACTACATCTAGTCAAAATGGAAAGCAACATCAAGCTACAACAGCGAGAATGACTAGATATGACAGTCTTGACGATAGATGCTTCTTGAATAGCACTGTAAAGACGATCTAAGACATCAGTGGAGAATCCACATCTAGTCGTGTAGTTGGGGACTCAATGGCATTTGTCAGAAGGCTTAAATTTACAAGCCAAGACCCGGAAGACGAAGACATAGTACCACCTGCTTATCTTAGGGTCAAACTCGCTGCGGAAAGAGAGCACACTATCGATGCTTTGATTGATGAAGGATCATATTATAATATATTGACCTATGAAGCATGGACCCTACTAGGCCAACTAGATCTCACACCAATTAATGCAACTCTTAGCCCTTACAGGGGACACCCACAAGCACTCATAGGGAAGTGCAAAATCCTTGCGACAATTGAAACTGAAAGCTTGCCTATCCTATTTCATGTTCCTCCAAATAGTGCTAATTGCGGGAAGGAAACCCTCCTAGGAAGACCCTTCAAAAGGGCGACCAAGTGTGAGGCCAACTATGTAGCACATAGAATACACCTGACACTACCAGGTGTGAGGATAGTCACAACCTTTAGTAAGGGTGACCTCATTGAACCTCGAGGGAAAGGCAAGGAAGGTGCTGACATAACCGTCAAGCCTACTAACGAGAGCAAGGACTTGTTGGAAGAATTGATACAAGCACAGGTCGAACAATGAGAACCAGTGAGTGAGGCCATGCTTGAAACAAGAAGGTCAGGAGACAATGCCAAGGACGGGCTTTGGACTTACAAATATCGTAGAAGACCCCAAAATAAGCCCAAGCCTTATAGACGAAGGCATCGATGGAGGGTCAGCACAACGCCGTGATGGATATCCAAAGCGTTGCTACGTGCTCAAGGATGTTACGCAAGTAACTGATGGATTTGGGTGCGAAAACCCCCCTGCTAAACCTCCTTTGTCGACTAAAGTCCAGATCGTATCAAGAGCAAAGAAGTGTAGGAGAAGATCTAAAGGAAAAACCAAGTCTCGAGTCAAAAATAGTGGAGTGATCGAGCCCCTCACGATCGAAATCAAGAAACCAAACGGGACCACTCAAATAGATCCTCAGCCTAGCATGCTTGACAAGCAGATATCAGATGTAATCCTTGAGGATATGCAAAAGCCACTAGTGGCCAAAAAGCCTTTGATTTCCCAAGAGGATAGCAGGAATCATAGGCACAACATTGCTTGTGGCAAGGTTAAATGCTCAACAAAGAAAATAGAAAAATCATCTAACAGCCACGAGCAAATCTCACAGCTACTGTCAAAGCCACTTAGGAGTCCCAAGTCTCCTACACCCTCTTCCCCTAAATGGACATAGGAAGCATAATAGTCGTCAAGTGCGGCTACTCAATCCCAATATCTACCTACATCTGAGCTTCCAAATGTCTAAGAGGCAAGACATGACACCATCCTTAGCTCTCAACCTAAGTATATGCCTGTGAAATCCACCGTGGCTAGCTCAACTGATGCTCGATCTACACAAGTGAATGCTCTAAGGGAAACAAAAGACACGACCACTTCCAATCGACCTAAGGAATTGACACTGCAATCCACCAATAGTAGCAAGTCCACTAAACTAGCTGCTGCTACTTCCAATCAGGGATCACAGCAGTCATAGCCCTTGGCTATGACAATGCCCCTTGTGGAACGTGTCCTTAGTAGTTTACCTGTGGAGGAGATGTTGGAACCAACTTCCTTGACAACTCCAGTACTTCCAAAGCGCCTAAAGCCTAGGCTAGAGGAGTTAAACAGAAGGGAATTGGCTGAAGAGCTAGACTCTCCAAAAAGGGAGGCAGTTGTACCCTCACAACCTAGCGAGGCTATTCAGTAGACCATGGCTATGTCCCATGAGGACACACTAGAGAAAGAGAATGCTGAGGCCCAACCAAGCACATCAATGGTTGACCTAGTCTAGGGTCTGGAGTCGTTGAGAGATGCACCTTCACTGACCAAGAAAAAGAGGAGGAAACAGCAAAAACAACAGCAGTTACAAGTGGTTGTGGACCCCAAGAACATTGAGACCAAGAGCGCTGGAGAGCTAAGGAATAAAGCATCGAGTCCATCCACCAATGAACCCATTGATGTCTCTCCTAACAGTGGTGAATCCTCAGACACATCCGTGTGTTCTGAAAAATCAAAGCAACCGTTACCATCAACGGTTGCTTGCAACACTCAATCCACCGAAAATAGAACTCACATTGACCAATCAAGAGTGGATACAACACTAACACAACAGGGTGACAAATTTATACTAGTCATATCTAAGGAGAACCATGATGCAATAACAAAGCCTCAGGGGAAACATGGAAACCACAAGAGCATAAGCAACCCTAGTGTTGACCAATCTTGCTCATCTAGACCTAAGCCCCCAGCTATGCTAAAGCCTAGGGAAACTCCTAGAACCTTGCATGAGATAGCAACCGAGCAAGCTCTCGTTGAACATAGAAGTGTCGAAAAATGCTTAACTGAGTTGGATGTTAAGCTCAAAGTGTTCGCACGTGTCTATGTCCGAACATGGGTACATTCCCTAAGGAGAAGATTGAAGAATACTTGCTATTTTTCCTATCCTGGGAAGAGCAAGAACATCTTGATGAGCACTATGACAGGCTGCTGCATGAACGCATGTGACTCATCTTTGACGAGGAAGCCGATGAACTACGTTTAAATATAACATTCAATGATGTGCTATGCCAAAAAAATCTCTTAGAAATAGAGCAACTAAAGAAACAATCAGAGGGTCGAAGTTAATTTGAAAAATGTTGGTTTGAAAACCACATTGCAATGGCCAAACTAGGAGCCCAAATTATAACAGTCTTAGAGGAACGGTTGGCCAAATGGCGGGGGCCAAATGGCGGTCTCAAAGATACCCAATCTATGTGGCGCCGACTTCCTTTCGAATATTGACTGTTATTCGAGGTATGGACTTAGCCGGAACTATCCAAGAGAACTCTCTAGCTGATAAGGTTCTCACTGATGAGGAGGAGCTACATGTTGCAAGTAGACATGGACAAGGTACCATGATACTTGACGTTGCAAAATACCTAATGTTATTAAGAAGGCTGCCGCGGATACTGGATGCCTGTGCCATACTCCAATACAATCTTGAGTTCTACAATTGATTTTTATCCTCATGAAGTGACTTGGATTCATAAATATGTACGTAAATAAACAATGAATTTTGTGACCCTGTATAGATAATATCAACACACACAGGCAATGATAGTCAAGCGCAAGGAGAAGAGTTGGGTTTGACAAGCTGAGCTCCTCAAGCCCTCCTCTCACCACACATTTAGAAGTCGTGTGACCATTCTCGCCTCCAGGTGGAGGGCATGCAACCCTCATTACCGCCATAGGAAGCCCTGACCAACATCTCTAATGGTGTAGACAGGGCACCGTCCCTTTCTATGCACCTTTTCCCTTTTCAGTCTATCCTTCCAAGGATGAGCCCTGTTCCACTCCATGACAACCAGTCCACGTAACTTAGCATAATCCAAGATTTGCTAATGGCTGGAAGCAAAACGAATATCAACAGGGGGCTGTCCCTCTATAACAAACGATGCATGACTCACCTCTCCCCTCCTCATCATATGCGCTTAATAACCCACTGTATAGTCCCTTCCATGCGAATATTTTTATCTTGCCTCAAGGCCTAATCCTTGGTTCGCATTTTGCAAGTCCCCCTATGGTAGCCGACATGGAGCACCCAGTGCAGCTAGCTTGCAAGGATGTTATCCGCCGTCGAAGGGAGCATGCAGCACAAGCTTCTCCGCCAGAATGCTACGTACCTAGCCTTAAAAGGTATGCAAAGAAACAAGGCCCCAAGCAACACCGCCCTGGATGTAGGCCAAAAAATCCCCAAGCTAGGGGAATAGAAGCTCAAGGGAGCACATAGGGCGTGGCAACACCAGTCATGTGGGCCCCCCAACAAACGCTCGGGCACCAAGTGCTTGAAAGAGGAGAGGGCAGCTTGAGACAAGCAGGAATTTGATGCATTATTCAAAAGCATTCTAGAAATAGTTGCGGCCAGGGACTACACCATTCAGGTCCCAGCCGACATCTTCCTTGCCCAACCTCATATGAGCCCCTCACCAGCAAAGCCTCAGTCACCCGACCACCCAGACTCGCCCCGCCTCGTACAAATAGAGTAGCCCCACGTTGTGTAAAAGGTTTATCAAATGCTACATGGCCATGACTTTTTGTCTCTAAATGGTTACGTGCTGACATATTCCCCAATTGTACAAACTTTTCATATCTGCATTTACTATATTTCACGTCTTTAGCAAAAGAAAAAGATAATCAAGCACAGGTGATAAGTATCTAAGTCAACACCATGGAATTCAAATAAGTAATGTCTCATTGTGCTGCATTGGTTTATTATAGTTGCGGCATGTGCCATGCATGTACTCTCATGAAGTGACAAGTGGATGCAGGATGACGTAGATCTTTGTGCAAAAGTGTTCAATATCCAAGTCACCACAAGACCGCCAACCCCATGAAGAACCACGACAAAGCCACGTTGCCGAAAGCAAAAATCACCTTGGCCAATCACCCACATCGCATGGCCCAAAGCATGATTATAACCACTTTCTCTTTCTAGGTTACACTCTACACCGGGCACTCACGGCAGCTCTTACCTCAATTGTACCAACATCACACGTTCCAAAGAGGGTTGCAAAATTTCTCCCATCTCAACAACTGCTTCTCCAACAATGAGGCTAAGACACAATCATCGCTGTAATATCCATTTCCTGAGCCTTCGAAGCTTGACATTTCCTAACCCATTAAAAGGCCGATAGCCTCAACATATTGCAATGGTTGTACTCAGGCAAGTCAAAAAAAAAAAAAGAGGAAAGAAAGAAAGAAAGAAAGAAAAAAGAACAAGAAAAAAAATAAAAAATAAAAAAATAAAAAATAAAGAAAAGAACAAAACAATAAGAAGCACCCACGATCACAACACGGCACCTAGGGGTCCTCAAATTAAGTACGTCCAGTGACCTAGGTCAGCTGGCTCCGTCCCTAGTCCCCTAGCCCTTTAACATCACCCACAATTGTTTAGGGCACATCAAGGGCAGGACATACCTAGGGAGCTTGTCTCGGGTTAGACCTGTCACCCTTACCCATTTGCATGATTCCCTCTTGCACTCTGCCTTAATACCATTGCAATCAATCGTGGTAAGCACCGTATGAATGGCCATGAAAAGTACACTGTCCTCATCACGCAAGTCCAATAGCTACCAGCTACCGAAGTGCAGTGTCCTTGTGTTTAATTATGCTACGTCGCGCAGTCACAACGCGAAGAATATCACATAAACCTTCATATATACTTCTTCTCAACATGGACAACTTTGCTTCACCCACACGTTGTTACAAGAAACCAGCCCGCGGTCTTCTAACTACGTAATATCTAAGTATGCACAAGCACTCACATAATATCTACACCAAAATATATACACAGTTTGGGTCCTCAAGTGCAGGACAATACTCAGCTTACTTAGAGTTCAATCTGTCTCCCAAACTAATTGAACTACATCTTGTGCACGATAAAGAAGACTAGCACTACCCCTAGGGAGAGACCACATATGAGAGGTTTTTAATTGTAGGTATTGAAGACTCCAACGAAAGTGTCGTTCACTCTTCATCGATACTTACCTCTGAATTCTTATCCTTTATCATCCTGCAAGCCCGCCAAGAATTATCATGTGTAGAATCCCCAACAAACCAACACTTGTGCTAGCCATCAGTAAAATCCCCAACAGAGAACAGCCCTCCTACCAACTCCAACAACCCTTCCACCAGCCACCTAGGCCACCAATGTGCCCCAATGACCTTCCTCCACACCACCACCAACACTCCTCCATAGCAACCATAGGCTTCCTTGCCACCCACGTCTTCGGTGCATGCTAAAGCCTGCTACCTATGACTGTGAGTGCCATGGGACTGGCACTCGTCTAGGAGGGGGTAATGTTAACCCTCAAACGAACAAGGTGGAAAAGCTGGAAAATCTAAGCAGAAGATATGGCCAAGGAAAAAGTGAAATAGAAGATGAAGGCGCGCCAAGAAAAATCTGGAAACACAAGAGGCGTAGAAAAGTCCTAAATAAGGAAAAAATGTGCACAAGGAAAAGCGCATGTCAATACTTTTGTAAAAGAGCGCAAGCGCATCATGGCTTAATTTAAAGAGTGTCAGGCTCTCACCCGTGCAATTTGTAAAGGTAGATGGGCAGTAGGAAGGAAGCTAAGAAGATAGGAGGACAATGGAAAAAAGGGCCTAGGCCACATCCGGCCATGTAAAAAAAGGAGAAAAGGGGATGACCGCCCAAAAGGGATTTAGGGTTTTGTATATAAAGTTGAAAAGTGAATGAGAAGCTCATTCTTGTGTGTGGCCAAAAGTGGCTCTCTTCTTCTTCTTCTTCTTGCTTGCTTGAGCTTGGGCTTGAGAGAGGGAGTGTGAGAGTGCTTGGCTTGGAACGCTTGAAATAATAAGCGGTCTGTGGGTCTTGGCGATTGAGCGAAAGCTCCCACACTTAGCAATCCCAAAGGATATTCTTAAGGAAAAAAGTTCAAAAAAGTAAAAAGAGTACTTGGATTCTTTTATTAGGCATCATTCTTTGGATTCTGAGCTATTATAGAAGACTTTAGATGGTATTGGTATTAGCCGGGATACATATACACAAATTTTCCATCAAATATAATCAAATATAAAACAAGATCAAATACAATTTTTTTTAGGTCAAAGGCCATTTGTGGTGAAGACTATCAGACAAGGAATGAATGTCAAGGCAATGAAAATTTTGGGTGAGTCTTTCTATATCAATGAAGGGAGTGAGCCCTGAAATGGAAGCATGGAGTGGAAGCAAGAGCTAGAGAGAGAGAGAGAGAGAAGATGCGGAAACTCCAACAGTCACAATGTGTGACCGACCTTACATTTATTCAAATGTCACTCAAATAATAAAGAATGAAGTAATAGTGATGGGCGCCTGCCACCTACAGTATACATGTGTGCGAGTATGTGGGTACTGTCAATATAACTAATACATGAGCAGCTAGGCACATGCACCTTTACCCCCAACAACCTCCCATTGAAAGGTGAATGTGCCTCTAGTGAGGAGAGAACAAGAAAAATGTGACAAAGTACAAATGTACATAAGTACAACAGGATAAGAAAATATGTCATCTCATCCAATACCCATCAACTTTCTAAGAAAAGCAAAATGCTTTACTGAGAGACTTTTAGTGAGCAAATCTATAGGATTTTGGTCAGTCGAGATCTTAACAAGCTCAATGGACTTTTCCTCAACAACCTCTCAAATAAAGTGATAATGCACCTCAATGTGCTTCATCTTCGCATGGAAGACCGAGTTCTTGGCCAAAGTTCTTGGCCAACTGGATAGTACTTATAGAATCTAAATGCAATATAGAGACCATATCAGTAATGCCAAGATCTACCACCACCAGATAGCCTAACTAGAGAGCCTCCTTACAAGCCTTAGTGGAGCTGCAACATACTCTACCTCTGTAGCAGATAGAGTCGTGCATTTCTAAATCTTGGACATCCGAGAAATAGCACCTCCAACTACTGTGAAGATGTAACCAAAGATGGACTTTCTGCTATTTGCATATCCTTCATAATCTAAGTTAGTGTATCCCATGACCCCTATATCCTAACCATCATAATAGATGCACATAGTTGTTGTGCCCTTTAGGTACTGCATGATATCGTTGACGACATCCCAATATCATATGCCAGGTGTAGCCATATAGCATGCCACAACTCTCATTGCAAATCCTATGTCACAACAAGTGGTTATCATAACATACATTAAATTATTCCTTGTGGATGCATAAGGGAACTTGGCCATCTCAGCCTTCTACTCATCAAACTATGGACAATCAGCCTGACTAACCTTCACGTGAGAAGGTAAAGGAGGATCTCCTAGATGTACTCCTTCTATGACAAGTAGAGGATGCCCCTCAAGCAATCATGTGTAATGTGCATCCCAAGAATACATGAGGCCTATTCCATGTCCTTCATCTCAAAGCTTTTCTTCAGCTGACCTTTCAAAGAATCCAACTCATCACATGAGTACTCCCAGCAATCAATATATCATCCACATAGAGGATCAAAATTATAAGGCTACTATCACGATCCTTCTTCTTGTATAAACACGGATCCATATCACTATGAGAATATCCATGTGAATGCATAAAGACATCAAACTTGTGATACCATTTCCTAGGTGATGCTTAAGGTCATAAAGGCTCTTCCTCAATCTACACACTAGATGTCCCATGTCCAGGTCTGCAAAGCCCTTAAGCTACTCAATGTAAAACTCATCATGCAAGTCCCCACCATGAAGAAAAGCCATCCTGACATCCATCTGATAAATATCCAAGTTAAGCTCAGCAACCAAAGCCAATACCAAGTGTAGGGTGGTCTTCTTCATAACAAGAGAAAAGACTTCATCAAAGTCCACACCATGTTCCTAGCCCTTAGCAAAAATATGGCCTTATATCCCAACTTGGGGCGTCCAAGGATACTTTTCAACTTGTACACCCACTTTCATGGCAAAGCATGCTTATCACTAGGCAAAGAAACCAAATCCCACATATGATTTTTTTGTAGTGAGTCATACTATGATTGCATGGCCCTCTCCTAAGAGTGACTATCACCTCTGCAAATGGCCTCATCATAAGTAAGAGAATCACCAACATCTATCACCATAACATAATCCATAGAAGGCTCAAAACACACATACTATCATCTATCTCTAGTAGACCATTGGTTGTGAGGCATGTACATCCTATGGAGCATCACAAGGACCTAGGTTGGTGGGGCATCATCTAGTGCTATCTGTCTAGCTAACTACATAGTAATAGGAGACTCCTCTTGAAATATCACCTTGCATACCTCAATGACATGTTCAGGCTGCTTATGCATTTTCTCCTCATGGAAAACAACATCATGGCTGCAGATAATCTTCCAAGCCTACGAATCCCATAGGTGATAGCCCATCTCACCTACATCCCCATAACCAAGAAAGATGCATTTCCTAGACTTAGGATCTAGCTTATTACACTTGTCCTTGGGTACATGGTGAAAATTCTCACAACCAAAGGCACGCAAATGAGCATATAAGGGAGGTTTTCCTCCTTTGTAGCCTGATAGTCAAGAGCAATACATAGGGATTAAATTATCAAGTCTATGGTAGTGGTCATTGCCTCAGCCCAAAAATATTGTGGTAAGAGTGCTTGGCTAAACATACTATGAACGTGCTCCTGAATTGTCCTATTCATGCGCTCAACCATACCATTCTAGGGTGGGTACACATAGCAGTTAACTAATTCTTAATACTCCTCTCATCACAAAGCTACTCAAAATCTTTAGAGACATACTCACCCCTATTATTTGACCTTGGGAATTTCAGCCTAGACCCAAATTGGTTTTGAACCAAATCAAGCCAACGTTGCAATGTAGCCAAGACATTTGATTTATACTTAGTAAGATAGGTCCAAAAATTATGTGTGTGAATGAAAGTAACGAAATATTTTGCACCACCTTACGACTTGCAGGGCATAGGACCACATACATCCGAATGAACAAGAGCCAATGGCTCACCTATGTGTATCATACCAAACTTTTTATGCATATTACATATATGCCTACCACAAAAACAATGATCACAATACTCAAAGAACTTATAGTCAAAGGATAGAAGATACTGCAAAGGAGTAAGCATTTTCATTCCTTTCAAGGACATGTGTCCAAGGTGACAATGCTAAAGAGATACATGTGAAACTGCATCCATTTCCAAAATATGGTCAACTGATCCAAATACAAGCAAGGGGTAGATAGTATTGAACTTAGCAGCATGTGCAATGGCAAGATTCCCATGGGTAATCTTCCATGAGGACTTACCAAAAGAAATCTCATAACATGTATTATCCAAAGTGCTAGTAGAGATAAGGCTCTTCGTGAGAGGTGGTATATGACGTATATCATGAAGAGTAAAGGTGCAAACATGAATCAAACTATAGCTGGGACATCACTAATACCAACTATCTCTAATTCCACATCATTACCCAAATGAATAGATCTAATCAAACTGCGATAGGAGTGAGACCACTCGCTACGAGGGGTCACATGAAAGGAAGCCTCTCAAAATGTATGAGCCAACATTGAGTATACACTGACAAAGTATTAGTTAGTTATGAAGTATCAAGAGAAGAATCTGCAAGTATGAAATCATCATCAAAATTAGTGTGCATAATATTAATCTCTTCAATCTTGACACTAGATTTGCTAGGGACAATGCTGCGATCATCATTTTTGTCATGTACTTTATCCTTGCCCTTTTCTTTGAAGTTGTCCTTATGCATCTTATAGCATTGTGGCCAAATATGCCCTACTTTCCCACAGTAATGACAAGTCAATGAGGACTTATGGGCCACGGGACTTACTACAAGACTGTCTACATGATTAAGAGGGAGAGATTGATGAGAGTTTCTGCTATGGCAGTCATTACTTCTCCTATCGTTATTGTCTCTAACTGTCAAAGCATGTGAGGTGCACAAAGCATCGACATTCTTTTTATTGATCTCTTCAATCAAGATTCCACCCTCTACATCCTACAATTGTAACCCATCAGTAGAGTAGGTATATTAGCACACATAGCAGTACAAAATGTCTCCCATGATTCAGGAAATGTACTAAGAGAAACAAGGCAAGAAGAGTGCCCTTGAATTCAATCCCCCCCTATAAAGACAAATGATTGATAATGGAATGAAACTCATTTAACTGAGCTAACATAGAAGTGTCCTCCTTCATGTGAACGTACATGAGTTGCTTCAATCCCAATACATCTAAGAAGTGAGACTTTGCTCCTAGGAGGTCCACTAGGGTTTACCATATGGTACCACATGAGTGTAAGAGAGGGGGGTTATTTAAGGGAAGGAAGGTACATTTTATAAGGTAAGGTCCCATAAATAGGGGGTAGATAAGGGGTATTTTCATATATTTCTTACACGCAGGTGACGTCTCCTTATTACTACTAGTGAATCCCCCATGACTTTGCTGGTCATAGACATTGTGAATATTTTCCCACAAGTCCCATGCAAACTACCCACCATTAAAGATAAAATTATGAAACATCTACTTAAAGAGGAACAATATGATGGTGGAGTTACATTGCTCATCTAATTCAGCCCAACCCTCTACATCACTAGTTTCAGCTTGACACCCTTATGTTTCAAAGGCCTAACCTACATTTTTCTGCACTAAAACTTGCTAGATTTGGGCCTTCCAATAGCTGTAGTTGGTGCCATCCATCTTGTCAATATTAAAGATAGCACCATCACTTGATCCACAAGCTATCATAATGAAGGCAAACAAGTGCACAAATTATCAAAGAAGGCTCCTATAATTACTACAAAAATAGTCCTAAAGCCATTGCTAAATCAAGTTGAAAACAAGGGATATTGACCAAGTAATGAACTATCCACAAACTGAATGCAAAAGAACTGTCAAAGAAGGGAGCTGACTACTTACATAAACAGTGCACCAAACTACAATTATAGCATGCTGAAAATGAAGTATAACAATAAGAAATCAATACCAAAGATGGGCAATCGGTGATATAAGACAAGCTACAACTACTAGGGAATAGCTCCAACTTATAATGAGTGAATACACAATGGGAATTGAGAACTGTCAAAGAATCAATATATCAGGCTAAGATACATCCCATAGGCATAACCATCGTGCATAGAGTGGGTCTCATAGGTAATAGAAGAGACCAACTAAAGGCACAATGGATTGACCAATGTAACAAAATCTCAATACATAACCAACCAAGATGCATACATCATTGAGAACATCGAAATAGAGATATGTGTTGGCCCAATAGGAATGTCAAATCAACCACTAAGCATCAACTGTGTACATAAAGCATGACAAGAGCATGTACATGTCACCAAGACCCATGGTCTCCTTGGAAGACCCTCATCAAGATCAGCTGCGTAACCAAATGCTCAATGTAATATTCAAGTGTCAAGTGATGGCTCCAACTAGCACAAAATTTGTTGAATGATGCTAGACAAGCAAACAAAGCTCAAAACATCATGTGGAAGGTATCCATACATCCAAGATTCAAGTAGTATATATACGGGAGCATTAGATCCAAGTAACTTACAAAGTACTTACTAGAGCATCAAATAACCATACATAACAATGAATGACAACTAATGTCAATATCCAAAGCTCTAACCTCTTCTCAAAAGCAAGTTGAAATCATGGCAAGGCATGTAACATGAACCATAAGCATTGATATATCAACCCAAGTAGTCGGTAAGCACCCGAGAAGTAATAGACATGTATTCCACTGACCAAATGAGTGTCAAACATCCTGTTTATCATAGCAATGAAAAACCTTTGTAAAATTGAATAAAAGAGTGCTTAAATCAGTCCATACCATTCCAATGCATTGGCATAACATCCTCAGATGATCCGACATCAAATGAACATCCCGAGAAGCATAAGTAATCTCCAGACAATGAGTGAAGTGCTATCTTGAACTGTATGATAGCAAATTGTCACAAACTGTGAATCAAACGCTGATCTCGAGAGCTTCAAATGATGTGTAAGATGGCAAGACCAATGTCAATGAAGATTCCAAAGGGTGCCAAGTGCCGAGAGCAATGCGGCCAAGAGCTAGAGGATGGGGTTGAGACTGTCAGCCCAAACAGTTGCAATCATGTGGGTTGCTGCTGAAGGGGCTGCCTCACGGTGTTGGCCATAATAGGTATAGGGAAATATTCAATGGCCTCTAGCAAGGCCCAAGATCAGGCCTCAAGAGGGGGAAGAAGTCAAGAAGAAGATGGAGTTCAATGCATACCTCGAGGTGAAGAATCCATGACTGCCACATTGAAACTATGAGCTGAAGCTTTTCCCCACATGCCGGGGTTGGCAAGCTCAAGCTCTTGGGAAAGATGGCTCTAATACCAATTGAAGAGAGTGAGCCGCCCTAAAGTAGAAGCACCGAGCAGAAGCAAGAGCTATTCTGAGCCTATACAAGACATGGAGAAGGAGGAGTAAAAGTAAATGGTTTATTAGAGATCTTTAAATGGTTTTACAGTCAATTTTGGTATAAATTCAAGCTTAATGATACAATTACATCTGCAATACATCATCTTTGGCAAAAACCATACAAATGGTTACGCAAAAAAGGAAAGAGAGATATCTAAACTCTTGTGCAAAGAAATTATTTTCAAAATGATTACAAAATAAATAAAGAGAGAAGGCAAAATATGGGTTTCAAAAAACCCTTGATTCTTTAACATGTTTTAGACTTATCTCTGTTGTAGAGGAATCATTGTCTTCATCTCACTCAATAAGGCCTCTACATTTCAAAAACTCTTACTTTCTATATTCTAGGAGAAGCTTCAAATATTTTGCATCTCCCACATGGGAGAGTAAATAGCAGCTAAGGACTTTAAAGTATCTAGCTCTAGACTCACCATAGCCATGCATGTAGGCAAAAACTTTTATGGCTTCTTCCTTCTCTACCAAAATTATATTCTCAACTCATCTATTGAAAACTTCAGATTCAGTGACTTTGCAAATAGCTTTTAAAGCCATCATTAGCAAACTTAGAGAGCTTGAGAATCTATTGTGATAAATTGCAATAGTGTGATTATTTAAGCTTCCAATATAGTGTCCATGTCCTTGACTTTTTCCCAGCTTCAATGGTCTACATCCCTTTGCGCTTCCAAGAAAGTTATCAAGATCTTCAATTTCAATCTACATAAGAAACAAAAAAAAATTCCTAGTTAATTGATGAAAATCTTAAAGCTACTTAGTTTTAATACATGTTATTAAGCCTAAGAAGATCTTGAAAGTATATTTAATACCTTTGGGTTTTCATCATCTTCAAGAATGTTCTCATCATAGAGATTTATTGAGCTCTTTGGCTTCTCCTCTAATGGCTATTTCAATGTGCCTCCATACCCCGTAGCCTCAATGCCAAGCCTCTTTTTCACCTCTAAGACCTCTTCTTTTGTGTGTAGCCCCTTCTTCTCATTTTCCACAATCTCATCAATATGTGTGTAAGGCCATGGAGCTATCTTGAAAATTCCCTCCCTCAACATCCAGAGTTGCTAGTGAGCATGCTTCATAACTTATGAAATCCTTATTAGTCTAGCCCCATGCTACTAGGATGGCTAAGCAATAATATTCTTTGAGATCAAAAATATGTTAAATATCATTGAGTAATGCATATCTTTTTTTTGTTTTTGGTAGGTAGAAAATGTAGGGATACAATCCAAGGAGCCTTCTTCAATCTCTATACTCAATCCCATCTCCTCTTCTTCTACCTTTGTAATGTTTTGAAAACCTTCTCAACATCTCTACCTTCTCTTCAACCTCCTTGTCCATATATATAGCATCTTCTGCCTTTCTCTGAAGGAGAATCCCCATATATTGGAGAAACACAAGAAAACCTATGTCTTTATGAATCAAAAGACATTGTTGTTGATCCCTATGAAAAATTCAGTTTATTTCACACCTTCTAAAATCTTCATCAATAAGATAATACATGGTAATCAAAGTTGTCTTGGGAGCATTGGTTGCTTGGATCACATTATTAAAATGGACACAATTATTGATTGTAAGAGACTATTCATGTCTAGAATAGAACTCTCTGTAGTCCCTAAGCTTCTCATCAAGATCTCTCAATAGCTCTCTTGCAAATCAAAAGGAACATTGAGCATCTCCCAAATGTACGTAAATTTGGATGAGTTCCCTGTCTTCTGTAGGAAATCAAAAAGCATGTCATCAGAATTGTCCTCAAGCTCATCTTGCTCCATTCCCTCAAGGAATAGCTTTCTCTTTGACATTCTTAAACCATAAAAAAACAAAAAATATGCAAATCATATCTTTAACAAGCAAAATTTTTTGAATAACCAAATTGTATGTCGAAAACCTAATCCTTGACATATGAAACGTGAGTTTAGTAGCAGGCACCAAACACACCTGGACAATTGAATTCATGTTTCATATGATAGCACTTTGGTAAACCAAAAATTCTGATGTTACACAATCACAGGTGACATAAATCAAATTTTATGTCAATAACTAGAGGCTTGACATATAAACCTGATTTTAGAAGCAAGCAAAGGTCAATAGCATAGCTACATTCGTGTTTCATATGACACTTTCACATGCACTTTGACAAACTTAATGGTCTGATATAATGCAATCATAAGTGACAAAATAGCAAGTAGAGGTGAAAATTTTGCATCCTATTTGAGATAAGCCTTAGAAAAGAGTTGCTTTAGCTACTTACAATGTTTGATTTGGTTGTATATGGTTGCCTCTGCCTTGGATAAAGCATAGGAGGTTGAAAATGATTGACGATTGCAAGATTATACTTTTAAAAGACTCTGAAAAAGGAATTTAATAATAGAGTCACTGTCCTCAAAATTTATGTGTTGAAAAGGACGTTTCTCACCCAAAAAGAGTGCACTTACTTCTTATGTGTTGAAAAGGAAGTTTCTCACCCAAAAAGAGTGCACTTACTTCTTTGCTATTATTAAGGCTACTTGTAGTACATGAGAACTCTTATTGGGCTTAGAAAAAGTGATTAATGAGTCCATGTTCTACCAAGTACTACCTTAATCAATAATTAAAATGCTAACCAAGATTTAATCCCAAACCCTCCAGTAAAGAATCGTTTTCATCTTTCCATTGCAAGATAATCTCATTCGGAATATGGCAAGCTATTGAGATCCAATAAGAGTACTCTAGCAAGGTCAACCACCTCTATTAGGAGGAATTCATACTATAAAGCAAAATATTTAGCAATCAAGTAAGTTTGCATTCATAAATCTACATTTTAGGATCTTTTTTTTAGCAAATTATTAGATTAAATGTGACATTGACCACTTAACTTGATCATTATGCTAAAATGTGATGTTCAATGCACGTATGACTTTCTCATATCATATGAAATGTGAGATTAGTTACCATCTTTTTTATTCCATTGACCTAGACTCATGTTTCATAAGTTTTTTCCTAGTTTCTATCTTCGATGGCTTGACATTCTAATGTCATAGAATAGTTGCCTAGTTTCTAATTCCACTAAGTTGGACTCGTGTTTCATACACTTTCTCATTTGTCATTGTCTTCGATGGCTAAAAGGTCGTAACCCAAGTAATTTGTGCATACCTTGAAGCTTTGTCATATGAAACATGAATTTAGTTACACGCTTCATTGTCTCACTAGTCTATTTTTACATTTCATACATTGTGTATTGGGTTTCTTTTATCTATCAAATGAGACGTAATGTATATGCCTTCGTGCTGTTGGATTGATTGATTTTCACTTTCTTCTCCAATCACACCATATTTAACATCCATAATAGACTTGATGAGTTGCCATTCCACAAGATTAGAAGAATAAACATCTACAACTAAAAATAAAACTCGTCACAATAAAACCTAATACTAAGTTTAATAAAAGAAAAGCATTGAGAATGAAATGCTTATAATTCAATCTATGCAATGGAAGACTTGATGCTCTAGGTTTCAAATGCAACTCTCTACGCATAAATATTTGTTGTACGAAAACCTCTTTTATGCTTTTCTTGTTTGCTCCAAGTTTGAAATGTTTCATCCTACCCTTCTAAATCAAAGATGAAGGAGCTCTCACATCTTCGTATTTTGCTACGACTTGCTTGCTGCATGTGGTAATCTAGCTACCTTTGCTAATAATTGTAGAAATCCATATTTCATTTGTTTAGAATGAATTAAATACTAATATGGATGTGATTTCAGAGCTTGGGCACCTTGTTTAAGGTCAAATTTTTGTATCCATAGCAGAGAGAGAGAGAGAGAGAGAGAGAGAGAGAGAGAGAGAGAGAAACAAGCAACCATGCAGGAAGAAAAGAGACAAGAACATCAAAATAAGGGAGAACAAAAAGATGAATACTAAGCTTTTTGGTAATTTGAATTTAGTTTCAATTATCATTATCATTCAATCCCAGATATATCATTAATACAAAGTGGTGGAGACTCTGTATCATTCAGGTAAAGGATGTCATAATCACAATTACGAGATGATGAAAATAGATATTCATAATAAAAATTTATAGTAATATTGTATCCATGTCTATTTATAAAATTATTTTTTGCTTTTTTTTAATAGAACTTCCATTATGGAGGCTTTGCTCCCATTGGTCTAGAGTACTCTCTCTACATCCTAAAAGGCATTTTTGAGACCTCAAAACTCCCCTAACGGAAGGATATAGTGCAATACAATGGATACAAAATCTCAGGTCTATTAAGCAATCTCAGATATGCTATGTCTTTGGTGTGCCCCAAAGTGATTGTGGAGAAGGGTTTGGGAAGTTAGTAATAGAGTTGGCTAACAACGGCCACCATGAGTCACTAAGTTGAGGACCCTTACGTGTAATAGTTAGTACATGTGTGTTATTTCTTCTCTTTTTTGTCTCATCGTTCTTTTTCCTTTTTTCTTTCTTTTTATTTTGTTCTTTTTACTATATTCCAAGGTAATAAGGATGCTTCCAATGCATATTTTAGAGAGAGTGATGAAGGAGGAGGTTCAAATTGATGAGATAGCTAGGAAGGAATGTCCAATATTGCAAAAAGTGCTAGAAAGAAACAACCCTCGTCTTGGATGAGGGATTTCAAGAATAAGGATGAGAATCCTAAGGTAATTAATGATGGCAATGAAAACAAGACAAGGGTAGTTAGTGATTTCTTGGTTGAAGACTTTGAAGGAGGATGTGAGAATCCTAAGGCAATTAATGAGGGCTACAAAAGGGAGATAAGGGTAGTTAAGCGACTTCTTGGTTGAAGGCTTTGAAGGAGAGTCCTCTTCTTGGGTGAGGTATTTCAAGAAGAAGAATGGGAATCCTAAGGTAATTAATGATGGCTATGAAAACGAGATAAGGATTGTTAGTGACTTCTTGGTTGAAGAATTTGAAGGAGGATATGAGAGTATCAAGGTGGAAGAGACTGGTGGATTCAAGGGTTAGGTTAAAGATGTTGTGGATCTTAGGGAATTTGTGGCACCCATGCTTAATTGGGTAAAAGATCTTGGTAAGAGCAAAAAGCTAGGTTTGATCTACTATAGCGAAGGTAGCACAATATAGGCATAATATCATATGAGATCACTAGGCTAGACGATGTGAATGGCTATTATACCATAGGTCGTGGTATGTATGTTGGACCAAATTAATGTTAGCCAACGTAATTTAGTTTAGTTTGATCATCACATGCTATTGTAGTTAAACTCATTATTGGTGGGTGTCGTGCAATCTTTGTTAATTAACAATGGTTAGCCTATGAAAATACACTAAAATTGATGTAAGCTTGACCAAACAACGATAAGAGCCGTAGGTTGTGTCTTTTTGATAACAAGAAATAACCCGTGTGAGAAAGGAGCTCACAGGTGTGAACGTTCTTGTAACGTCGAATTTCCGGTATTCAACGAGACTCTGTTGACGAACTGCGAGAGGTTCTCCGCCTGGGCATGACGACAAGAAGGTGAGACAGGCACGCACACACACAAGCACCGTTGGATTCAAACCTGTGAACGGCCCAGATGGCTTTGAGGAAGCGGGGGCGTTTGTGTATTGATTGATATTGTGGCTGCAGGTCATCTGCTTGCGCGAGGTCGAGGTCCCCGTCGGTGAGGAGGACGATAAGAAGCAGGCACGAGACAGCGAGGCTGGAGAGGGAGGCCAATGACCAAGATGAGCGCCTTGCCAGGGTCCGTGCTGCCCTCGCCGCTGACCAGAAAATCTGCCACCACAAATTGTATCCAACGCGTCAAATATGAATATATGTTGGGGGGCGGGGCGTTTTACAGTTTGGAATAATATTGAGATGCCTTTTAAGGTATCTCCCAGAATAATGCCTAGCATCATGGATAAGGACTTTGTACACCTGTGGAGAGAGAGTGTGTGAAGTCTAGAGAGAGAGAGAGAGAGAGAGAGAGAGAGAGAGAGAGGGGAGGGATTTTACTACTAACGATCATAAGATGCTTTAAGATACACCCCACAATTCAAAGTTTTGAACCATCTAGACTCGAGAGAGTCATTTTCATCATTCTTGTGGTGAGATTTGAACTATATATATATATATATATATATATATATATATAGACATATACATATACATATACATATAAGAGAGAGAGGGGGGGAAGAGAGAGAGAGAGAGAGAGAGACACCCTCTCCCACATTTTCTTTTCACCTTACTTGGACATTCACCGGTGCATCTTAACCCATAAGAAGAAAGGATGGTGACCTCAAAACTTTAGCCAATCACACACAGGTTTGTCTCCTTGCTCATTATGCTATTGAGTCTAACTTCAGCATGGGAAGCTTACTTGTAGTGATCTACAATTTGATTTATAAATGAGACTTAGAATAGGGTGAAGCCCATTATCACTCTTAAAGTTGATTTGTAAATGAGGCTTAGAATAGGGGGAAGCTCATTATCGCTCTTAAAGTTGATTTGTTGTATGCAAGGAACAAGAATAAAGCCTTACAAATATGGTCATCATAACATGTGAATTTTGTTGTAGAGAAAATGCAAAAAGGAGGAACTAAATGTTTTAAAGTCACCAAGGATAGAAAGCGTCAATCTAATTCAAGAGTGGAAGGGACCAAAAAATATAGGTATCATCCTTTTAACAAGTCTCTCAAATCAATTTGTGCTTCAAAACATAAAAATTAACATTCATAGCTTGGTTGTAAACTGTACTTACTTACTCTAAATATTACTTTCACATCTAAGGTCTTATTGCTCCATGGTCACTAGTCAAGGAAACTAAGGACGTGGGATCAAGTTGTATGGCAAAGTCTCAAGAGTCTCAATCTAATGTGAGAATATTCCATTAGTATGAAACAACTTTAAGATAATTGTCACACAATTAATTGCATTTGAATCTCCTCTTACATTGCTTCTCAACATTGAAAAGTAATCTGGTAGTAAATGTCTCTTAGAGAAACTTCTAACTTGTACAATTTGTATCTTGAAGGCTATAAATATCAATTGTTTCACTGAGATTACAACTGGAACTTGCTCAGCACAAGGGAAGAGTAAGTTCTTGGGGAGGGCCTTATTTGAAGCCTAAACCCATTGATTAAATTATCAAGGACGTATCTACACACACACAGTTTGTGTGTGTGCCTGTGCGTGCACACGTGCTCATATGTGTGTACATTGATTAAATTATCAAAGATGTATCTATATGCATAGAGAGAGAGAGGGTGGGTGTGTGCAAGCGTGCATGCACACACGCACAAACACATGCGCATGCATGTGTATAATGTGTTTGTACAAGTATGCATGCTTTCTTGTATATATACATGCATATGCATCTTTCCATTTGACAAGTGGAATGACTTACCCTTCTTCTTCATGTTTCAGTTGTCGACTTAATCACTCATCCACAATCACAACAATATGGGCAACTTAATCATGAATCAACTTTCCATAATGTTGCAATATCAACACAAACAGAGCCATCAAGGAATGAGACAAGGATTTCAATTTTTAACCAACCAAAAAAACAACAATTTGACTCTTATTTTGATCATGTAATAGTCATACAATGCAATTAAGCTAAGGAATCAATGAATTGCTTGATGTTCACACACTTGTAACAAACATGTGCATATGCTAACCTTAAATGCATAAATATACACAAAGCTTCAACATAATTATATTCCATAGATGCTTAGAAATGATATCTACCACAAAAATTACATTTCATGTTAATGTCTTTATTTGTGCCATGCAGCTAGTATTTCAATCGCCAATAGGAAAGAGCTTGATATGACTTGGAAATGAGATCAAATAACTTTATTGCAATTATCACGGTGAAGGAATGTTGCACTTGAGTTCAAATATGATTTAGTATCAACCATATACGCTTGGCAAAGAAGGTGCACTTAATGATAGATAGATAAGCCAATGGCCTTACTGATAAGTTGTCACACACCTTGTGGCAATCAAGGCTTCTTTTTTTTTGTTACTAGAACCAAGATGATACACTTGTAAACAACACATTGATTATTGCTTTGCCCTTTAGATTTTTGAAATAACCCATGTGCACTGCATACTCCTAGAATGTACATAGTAAATAGTTACATGTATATCTAGAGTACTTATTTGTGTAGTTGGCCTGACTTCCCACAAATGTCACATTTCACATTTGGACAGTTCCTGGGGAAGTGTTGACCACCACATCATTATATGTCGATTCCTAACTAGTCCATTGCCAACCTTGCTAACTGAAAATCTCCTCAATTCCCAAAAACCAATTTAAGGTTTGGATGTGAATCCTCTTACTTCATATGCTCTCTTTGCTAGTTTGATCTTGTAATCTCAATAGTTAAAAGAAAGTAGCAAGTGTGACATTTAATAAACTCCACATAAATAAAATATATGGCATGTAGAGCAAGATGTAAGGACTAAGGGACAAGTATTTGTGTTCATGACTATAGAAGAAATCAGTAGAGTTTCTTTTCTACTTTCATTTTCACATTTTGCATGGAGGCAACTAAAGTGTGGCTTGTTATGTATCTAAACACCTTCTATTTTACATATTATGGACATTTTAAAATTTTCCAAACCTCAGATTTGTTAATTATAAGCAAATACATACACAAATGTGCATGTTCGCACGTGTGTGTGTGTGTGTGTGTGTGTGTGTGTGTGTGTGTGTGTGTGTGTGTGTGTGTGTGTGTGTGTGTGTGTGTGTGTGTGTCCCTTACAATTCCTCCTCAAGCCCTTCTTGTAACCTCAATTGACAACAATAGATTGAAGATTGCTACAAAAAGTAATGCTAAGAGTACACCAAAGGACTAGCATGGTGTCCTCCCATTATTTCTCTATGTAGAAAAGTATGACAAGCAACGAGAGAGTTCGTTCCAATAGTAACAAACATACAAGGACAATCCTAAAACTTATATATAGCAAATGTTTTCTTTTTCAATATTAGAATTGGAGGGCAATGAGAATATAATGAAGAGCTACCAAATTGGAGATTTCTAAACAATGAAGTTCAGGGGACAACCTTAATTCAAAAGTAAAGTCAAGGAAAGGGTAACAAAAGCCCAACAAGAAGTGGACAAGGAGATCCAAGGAAAAAGTGAAGAAGAAAAACAAGGTAAGAGATCAAATAGTTCAAGTCAAAGGCCTCACAAGCAATGATATAAAACCCCAAAGGAACTTGAGAATGAATTGTTAAGAATGCTCAAAATGATATAAGCTAGAACCTACACTACAAGATATACTAAAGTGCATGGATAAGAATGGCTAGTTCCATGGTCTATCTCACATAGTGGCAAACTACTTGTAGAAGAGCTTGAAAGGCCTAAGCATCATGCACATTGTGCTTTGGCAAACTATTTCTAATTTGTACCGATGGTAATCAATCATGCCTGTCAATTCCAACCATCAATACTTGCAACCCAACACTCAAATCTTTGGCAACTCCAACTCCTTAATAAATCCATCTCCTACTCATTATCTAGGTCCATCTCCCCCACCATAACTCTAAATGAAAGACCACAATTGTGATAACATTGATTTTAGTTCACTCCTGACCCTAGCCTTTCATAATCCAAGTTCAAAAAAGTACCAAACACTCATTGAAGACTCATCATCTTTAATCACTTTGTTAAGGTGTAGAATAAAGCATCTTAAAAGAGCAAATTAAGCTCTACCTCAGCATCAAACAATCTATACCAAACCGTGATCCACACACAAGTTTGATCAACTAGTTTTATGGTTCATTATGAACAAGGCCGGCACCTAACAACCATAAAATTTTGGTGGCAAGGATATTGACTTGAAAGCCACAACCAACAGGCTGTCTCCTACACACCTCAAAGTTTGAGATAAATGAGATTGCAAAAACAAAGTCAAAAGCAAGAGAAGAGGAATGTCATTGAGCCAACATGACCAAAGAGAAACATTGCAACCAAAAACAAGATGCTTCTTGGGCCCTTATTTAAAGCTTTTGACTTGTTTGCATTTATTAAACACTTTTAAGTAGATTCATGTGATTTGTACATTGGTCCACATGCCTTTAATCTCCTCAAGACATGGAACAATTGACACAAACACACACACACACACACACTCTCTCTCTCTCTCTCTCTCTCTCTCTCTCTCTCTCTCTCTCTCTCTCTCTACCTAAAATTCTTGTTTGCTTGCACTGGCATAAGCTCTGTTTCGGTCTCCATCACCTCCCCCTACAACACACAAGCAACACCCACCAGAAAGGGTTAGACTTTTAAGTCCCTGCCCTAGGTGCAAAATGTTCCCAAAGAACATTTCAACAATCCTCATAACATCCAAGCCAACCCAAGAGCCAAGCCCATACAAGAAATACTTATGCAAACATCAAGTTTGAAGTAAATTGTAAATCAGATCTTGATGCGTCATTTTGTCCTACGTGCCTTTGAGACATCTAAACATACATTCACACCCCTCTCTCTCTCTCTCTCTCTCTCTCTCTCTCTCTCTCTCTCTCAAATGAGATGACACAACACAATTTGACTGGGGACACAAGTCTTGAAGAGCATTAGCGCAAACAACACACCCTATAAATGCACACTCCATGTTCTTATGCAGAGAGCATATATAGCAAGTCCATGTATGAATCCATCCTCTACCTCCATCCATCCTCTTATCGGGGAAGGGTATAAGGCTAGTCCACGTATTGTTACTGAATGGATCCTTTGTTTCCATCCAAGACAGCAGCACAAAGAACATGCTTCAAGGGGTTACTCATCAATGGATATCTATAGCATATATACTTAGCACAAAGCTGACAAACAGACTGCTGACTGGAACTGTACAGAGCAAGAATAGTCTTGAAAGGTTATGCAAGTGTACAGAGAGCAAGAAGTCTTGAAAGTAACTGGAAAAACAAAAGATGAAAGACTAATCTAAGTAAGCATGGGAGGCCTAAAGGCATCCAAGGAAAGTGCAACCAAAGAAGTCACGCATCAAATTTCCTTAGTGTGTCAGTGTTGCTTAACACTAGCAAAGATTGTACCACTTATTCCTTCCATAAAAACTGTATCACATTTAAAAAATCATGCCAATGACATCTCTTAACATATGGTGAATACCTCATAAACAGAGGATTACTCAGTTTGACACATACACCGCTCGAGTTTGAACTTTGAATGTGAAAGATATCCATGTCCATAAAGGAATATCTGATCATAGTACATTGGTCAAAGAAGTCACATCAATCAAAGCATTTCAAGCCCAATTGTTGTGATTGACCATGTGGAATTCACAAGGCCATCCCCTGATTGACCATTCCACCATAAAACAAACAGTAACAAAGCCTTAATAAGTCAGAGCACACAGTTTGACTTTGCAGTCATACAGTTCCTGTACAGGTATATGTACATATGCACGTTTTGTAGGAATCAGACCCTCAAATTCCTTCTCTTAGTATATGGCCATACTTGCATATCCCACTGCATGTTCCCATCTCACATCCTCCTCCGCGACTTTCAAAGTAGTGTTACCCAGATCCAGGGTTACAGGAACTATTGTCACACTTGATAACAACATGCTCATTTACTGGGATGATTCGTTCAACTCTTTTCATTGCCCCAAATCTGGCATTCAAGTAATTAAATATTGGAAGAAAACAGAAATACAGGACAGTAACGGCAAGAGGGGCAAAAACTGACCAGCCAATAACCTGAAAAAAAAAGAGAGAAGGAAATGTTATTGACACAAGAAATCATGACCACATTGGATGAAACTAGTGTATACAGGCACTCACTGCATGCAACATTCCAAATATCAGAGCGCGAGGTTCATGCCCATGTATGGCTTCCCATAATCCCTTGGAAGATATTGACAGATGCTCACCACCCATTACCACCTCCCCCACACGCATAAAGGGCACCACCAGTCTGTAGAAAGATCCATTAGATTCATGGGCTAATCCCCTGACACCAAGCAGTCAACAAACTGAAAAATTACGTACCCAAGTTGAAATGGAGAAACCACAAAATTTGCTAGCATCAATGTAGGAACATGACATCTAGACTGTAAAGCTGCTGCAGCCATCACGCAGAAAATAAGAGCTATACCTGTAAAAATTGGGCCAGTCATTCAACAATGCTTAGTGTGCCAGAATGTTTACAGATAAGCTAGAGCACCTAGTATCCAGTCAAAAGTAGAGAGAATGATGTGACTGTGGAGCACAATATTTGCACAGGCTTGGAGTTCGCATTCATCAAGGTCCTAAGCAATTGCTATCTGTTGCAGATTCAGTGCAGTACTATGATCTCAATGTCAGCTAACAGTATGGTTATAGGCTTAGAAGGATCTAAGTTAGGGCAAAGTAAGACCAGGACAATATTCCAAACACCTACTGAAACATGCTAGTCAGGACTAAATGGCAAACTAAACCTATCTCTTGTTCTGCCTAATTTTCAGAGCAGGGAAGTAAAAGCAGAGCAAGGGTTCCTGGTAGATGTAAAAGAATGATTTAAAAGCAGACATTAGCACCGAATTGTAAGAGCAAGGCCTGAAAATACCGCAAACAGGAAACAGTCCAAATGTGAGACCCAATGCTGCTGATAACGAGAGAAGCTTTGGTTCTAGCCCCCTGGGTGCAAAACAATACAAAAAATGACTTCAGTATATACCACAAACAGAAAGTTGATATTACATGCCACAAAAAGCTCTCTAACATACAATTGGCTAGCTTCATGCATATATATTCACATTAGACCACGGATGCAAGTTGCAGCATTCAAAATGTCAAGTTGCACCCACTATCTGCATTACTCTGAACGACCAGTACAAGTGACCCACTAAAAAACCTGTACAAAACCATGTAGGTAACCAGTAGCGAGTTGTTACATTCAGCAGCTGTAGCAATCTGCACATGTTTGAGTAAATATATTGCCAAAGGATTGCCAAACATTTCCTTAACAGCAAGACAGCATGCACAATAAATATTTATGACACTTCCAACATTTATTCATTGATGAATAAGATGTAAAGCATGCTTGAATAAAAAGTCAAAACTGAAACTTGCTAATGCGCGATTTGGAACTTCCTAATGGGCGATTTGGAAAAAGTGACCTTTGAATGGGACAACATTCAGTGTCCTCAAGCATGAATCATAAATGTGAACCAAATTCAGGGTGAGAAACTTCAAATAAGAGCACTTTGCTGGATGGACTAGAATTTCCAGGACAGAGATTAGTGAAAAAAGAAACCACATAATAGAATTGATTGGTAGGCAATATTGGCATAGATGTTGGGTGTTGTTTTAGTAGCAATTCTAGATGCTTCAATAGCCTTTCTTGATCAGACAATTCCCTGTTTTAGTGCTGGAAATTCCAGGACAGATTTCAGCAGGCTATGACCATTTAAATCTGAGTGTTGAACTCTTCAAAGCCATGCCAAAATGCATGAGAGTAAGGGCATATACATTGCCAAGCATTAGTAGGCATCAGTAGAGGTCAATATAGCTCCCAATGGGCTACAACCAAGTAGATGTATACTATCTTGTATGATTAACAACAGACTTGCTCTATTTTTCAACCAATGTTTGATTCGAACATCCCACAAACGAGTTGAGAACCAAGATACCAATGCTATGAAGCTTTCTTCAATCCCTGACAAGTTCTTTATGGCTGTTAATGTTTGAGTTAGAGCAGGAGAAGATGACCAACAAACTAACGCAATCTGTGCAGGTCACATTTTTTACCTTGCTGCTGTTTTTCCCCTCAATGCTCATGCAACAAAGCTCATTCAAGTGGCAAAGAACTCCTCTAAGAAGCCTCAATAGGTTGTAAACTGATGAACCACAAGAAACATACCTTCCAACTGATCTAATGGCTGCCAACACATGAACTTTTGCAAGCCATAGTGCAGCTCTTGATTTCAGGCTCCAGCTCTTG
Organism: Lygodium microphyllum; assembly: GCF_053477565.2. Taxonomy (NCBI): domain Eukaryota; kingdom Viridiplantae; phylum Streptophyta; class Polypodiopsida; order Schizaeales; family Lygodiaceae; genus Lygodium; species Lygodium microphyllum. The sequence continues at coordinate 129,368,238 of NC_141139.1, read as the reverse complement.
CAAAGCCGATGCCAATGCCAATGCCAATGCCACCGCCAAGCCTTCAGGCTTCAGGCTTTGATACCATGTTCAAGATTCAGAGGAAGAGAGAGACAAAGACATGGAGCTGTAACAAAGAGTAGTGAACTCTCATTGTTCTCTTCTTCTCATTATTCCATAATGCTTACTTAAGTCTAATCACAATGCACACAATAATTGAAAACACACTAGGTCACTAACTGATCGTATCACTAACTGTGGTTGAGTCTGACCGACTTAGTTATTGCAACACACATGTAGAGTGACAGCTAAGACGATAGCTGTCTAGATAAGGTCGGTCATGTCAGTGATATTGATCATGAGCTTGATTCCCAACATAAAAACCACCAATATCAAGTTACCAAGTCAGTGATCAAATCTACTGCTAAGAACCACACTAACACGTGTAGAGTGGTGATTTGTAGAAACAAGCAATTGATTGCAATCATCTATACTAACTACAAGGTTAATAAACCTCTTTAACCAAGCGATTAGTTTGGGGGATTAAATGCTCACAAGCCTCAAGCAAACCCAATTCCTCTTTCCCACCCTCCCTCCCAGGTATCACACATCAAAGTAAAGAATTTCAAAAAGTCCTCAAAGTGAATGGAGTGAGCCCACCACATATGGCTTCTCCAATATGGTTTGAAAAATGGGGTGGATTCCAGTGGAGATATACCACCAAGCAAGTTGTAGAATATGGAGCTCATTAACACACCAAATAAGATATTCTCATACAACACCCCAACTAGCCTAAAAGTTTTCAAGAATAGAAGAGACATGCAATGTTTATGGCACTACGTGATCCAGTTCAACAAACCACATCCTAAAAAGGAAGGCTGTAGCTTCACTACCATATCCCATTGATATAGAAACTATTATAAAACTATCCCAAGGATGTTTATAGGCCACAACTACAGAACAAGCAATACCATTGACTGCCTGGACCTTCTCCAGTGACTTGCCCAAAGCACACTAACAAACTTGGTCCCAGCTCTGCCATTCCCAAAAACAACTGCAATCCCATCACATAAGGTGCCCCAACCTTCTTATACTTGACATTCATGAAAGAGTACCGGCTGGTGATATGCTATACTCCACTGCATGTCTTCTGAAACCTTGGCGGATAGAATGCTTATGAAGGGAATATAGTAGGTGTATCCACAAGTGGTTCAGCATGAAAACTGGAAATATATGACATTTAAAATGTTCAAAGCTAAAGTTTCCATATTCTGAACAAACCAATTATACATGTTGCTTCAAAAACTACTGTAACTACAACCTTAACTTGTTTCCAGGCCCAGCTATCTCTATACCTAAGCATATTACTTGGCCATCAGCAGACTGACACTTTGTCAACTACCAATCTTATTTTCCAATTATCTAGTGGAGCACTCAGAGATGACTAAACAGAGAACACGTTGTTTCCACATTAGCACTTGTATGTGTGACTTTGAGCAGCATTCATGGGCATCCATATAGTTAGCAGATGTAGCCCAAGTAAAATCACAGCTGATTCAGGCATGTTTGTTTATAGGTGCCAGAGAGAAACTAAGCAAACAAAACAGACACAATACACACTGTCTCAAACTTCAATATCAAGCACACACTGGCTGCACAATGTTTTGTCAAGAAAAAGGAGCACCTTCTGACAATTGCAAGGAAGGGACTGACTACTTTCTGCTTGCCCCATTGCACTATCCATATCCTCTGCCATGTTTTTCTGTCTGCAGCAATCAGCTCCCTTTTAAGTTGTACAGACAGTTGTGGTAGTAAGAACTCCCCTCCTGACTGAAATCTAAAATTGCATTCTGTAGTAATGTCCTGCTCTTTGCGGTCAACTGGAAGTAAAGGTTCAGAAGACATAGCCGTAGGGTGCACTCATAGACAGCAAGGGACTCCAACATGAAAGCTGCTTTCCTCCCCACTCTGTTATATAGAACCCTGTAGTGCATCCGGCAGAGGTCAAATCCGCAGCTTCCGATTGGTCTGGAATGCTGAGTGTAGGTGCTCAACAGCAGACTGATCATCTAATAAAACTGGAAATCTGTTCCTGATCGATACTGCTGCATTGTCGTAAAAAAGCAAATAGTTGGATGTTTCCAGAGAAGGATGTATCAGAATTCCTTCAATGGCTGCATCGTTGAGGAAGGGCAACACCTACAGACGGAAACTTCCAGAGAACGATGCATCCAGACTTCTTCAGCCAGAGACCTGATAGCAACCAGACGCAGAAGGCCTTTCTCTTGAATCTGGAGATGTATCATGTAACCCTAACAGCAACATGTGCTTGATGAAGGCCAAGCATCCTCGAAAACCGTCAATGGGTTTGAAGCGGGTACAGATGTTCAACGTATGGACAATAATAATGGTGAGTCGAGGAAGTAAAAAGAGGTAAGGTGTGGAAGAAACAGGGCAACGGGGCATCCCTGCAGAAGCCATATCCCGCTTCTGTGGAAAAACTTTTTCCTTAGTGCCCACGGGGGGCACGTGCGGGCATGGCCTTAAATGCAC